>NC_067250.2:189212770-189515801 GCF_019359855.2 Lolium perenne | reverse complement strand
TCCCCAACACACCTAATAGGTGCACTAGTTCGGCGAAGAGATAGTGAAATACAAGTGGTATGAATGAATATGAGCAAGAGTACGGCTGAGAAAAGTGCTTGTCAAGGCGTGCAGTTGATGGTAGTAATATTGCGGGAAGTAAACATGCAGTAAAACAGTAAACAAGCAGTGATAGTATTTAGGAACAAGGCCTAGGGATCATACTTTCACTAGTGGACACTCTCAACATTGATCACATAACAGAATAAATAGATAGATGCTAGACTCTACACCCTCTTGTTGGATGATGAACACCACTAACTGTGTAGGATTACACGAACCCTCAATGCCGGAGTTAACAAGCTCCACAATATTCAATGTTCATGTTTAAATAACCTTAGAGTGCATGACAGATCAACATAACCAAACCAAGTACTAACATAGCATGCACACTGTCACCTTCACACTACGAAAGGAGGAATAGATCACATCAATACTATCATAGCAATAGTTAACTTCATAATCTACAAGAGATCACAATCATAGCCTACGCCAAGTACTACACGATGCACACACTGTCACCATTACACCGTGCAGGAGGAATAAACTACTTTAATAACATCACTAGAGTAGCACACAGATAAATTGTGATACAAAACACATTGCAATCATAAAGAGATATAAATAAGCACTTCACTATGCTACTCTGAATTACTCTCTGGCAAGATAACAAACACTAATTCATCATGCAGGCAAACCTTAAAGATGCATTCCCAAGTACTAATGAACACCCCACGCTGTCACTTTGAGCATTCACAGGAGGTACTAACACACCACAATTTCATAGAGACATCTAACTCAAATCATAACTCAGTGAATAAGTATTCTGTGAAATATAGCCTAAGAGACCCACACGGTGCACACACTGTCACCTTTACACACGTGGGACAAGGAGTCTCCGGAGATCACATAAGTAAAATCCACTTGACTAGCATAATGACATCTAGATTACAAGCATCATCATATGAATCTCAATCATGTAAGGCAGCTCATGAGATTATTGTATTGAAGTACATAGGAGAGAGATGAACCACATAGCTATCGGTACAGCCCCGAGCCTCGATGGAGAACTACTCCCTCCTCATGGGAGACAGCAGTGTTGGTGAAGATGGCGGTGGTGTCGATGGAGAAGCCTTTCGGGGGCACTTCCCCGTCCCGGCGGCGTGCCGGAACGGAGACTCCTGTCCCCCAGATCTTGGCTTCGCGATGGCGGCGGCTCTGGAAGGTTTCTCGTACCGTGGCTTTTTTTCGTATCGAGGTTTTAGGTCAGGGACCTTTAAATAGGCGAAGAGGCGGAGTCGGAAGGTCAACGAGGCGGTGACACACTAGGGGGGCGCGGCCCAGGCCCTGGCCGCGCCGCGCTACCATCTGGGCCCACCAGGGCTCCCCTCTGGTGGCTCTCGGGTGTTCTGGAAGCTTCGTGGAAAAATAGGATGTTGGGCGTTGATTTCGTCCGATTCCGAGAATATTTCCTTACTAGGATTTCTGAAACCAAAAACAGCAGAAAACAGCAACTGGTCCTTCGGCATCTCGTCAATAGGTTAGTTCCGGAAAACGCATAAATATGACATAAAGTATGCATAAAACATGTAGATATCATCAATAATGTGGCATGGAACATAAGAAATTATCGATACGTCGGAGATGTATCAGCATCCCCAAGCTTAGTTTCTGCTCGTCCCGAGCAGGTAAACAATAACAAAGATAATTTCTGGAGTGACATGCCATCATAACCTTGATCATACTATTGTAAGCATATGTAATGAATGCAGCGATCAAAACAATGGTAATGACATGAGTAAACAAATGAATCATAAAGCAAAGACTTTTCATGAATAGTACTTTCAAGACAAGCATCAATAAGTCTTGCATAAGAGTTAACTCATAAAGCAATAAATTAAAGTAAAGATATTGAAGCAACACAAAGGAAGATTAAGTTTCAGCGGTTGCTTTCAACTTGTAACATGTATATCTCATGGATAATTGTCAACATAGAGTAATATAACAAGTGCAATATGCAAGTATGTAGGAATCAATGCACAGTTCACACAAGTGTTTGCTTCTTGAGGTGGAGAGAGATAGGTGAACTGACTCAACATAAAAGTAAAAGAAAGGTCCTTCAAAGAGGAAAGCATCGATTGCTATATTTGTGCTAGAGCTTTTATTTTGAAAACATGAAACAATTTTGTCAACGGTAGTGATAAAGCATATGTATTATGTAAGTTATATCTTACAAGTTGCAAGCCTCATGCATAGTGTACTAATAGTGCCCGCACCTTGTCCTAATTAGCTTGGATTACCAGGATTATCATTGCAATACACATGTTTCAACCAAGTGTCACAAAGGGGTACCTCTATGCCGCCTGTACAAAGGTCTAAGGAGAAAGCTCGCATTTGGATTTCTCGCTTTTGATTATTCTCAACTTAGACATCCATACCGGGACAACATAGACAACGGATAATGGACTCCTCTTTAATGCATAAGCATGTAGCAACAATTAATATTCTCATATGAGATTGAGGATGTATGTCCAAAACTGAAACTTCCACCATGATTCATGGCTTTAGTTAGCGGCCCAATGTTCTTCTCTAACATTATGCATGCTCTAACCATTTAATGAGTGGTAAATCTCCCTTACTTCAGACAAGACGAACATGCATAGCAACTCACATGATATTCAACAAAGAGTTGATGGCGTCCCCAGAAGCATGGTTATCGCACAACAAGCAACTTAATAAGAGATAAAGTGCATAAGTACATGTTCAATACCACAATAGTTTTTAAGGCTATCTTGTCCCATGAGCTATATATTGCAAAGGCGAATGATGGAAATTTAAAGGTAGCACTCAAGAAATTTACTTTGGAATGGCGGAGAAATACCATGTAGTAGGTAGGTATGGTGGACACAAATGGCATAGTGGTTGGCTCAAGGATTTTGGATGCATGAGAAGTATTCCCTCTCGATACAAGGTTTAGGCTAGCAAGGTTATTTGAAACAAACACAAGGATGAACCGGTGCAGCAAAACTCACATAAAAGGCATATTGTAAACATTATAAGACTCTACACCGTCTTCCTTGCTGTTCAAACTCTTTACTAGAAATTATCTAGACCTTAGAGAGACCAATTATGCAAACCAAATTTTAGCAAGCTCTATGTATTTCTTCATTAATAGGTGCAAAGTATATGATGCAAGAGCTTAAACATGAGCACAACAATTGCCAAGTATCAAATTATCCAAGACATTTTATCAATTACTACATGTAGCATTTTCCGTTTCCAACCATATAACAATGAACGAAGCAGTTTCAACCTTCGCCATGAACATTAAAAGCTAAGAACACATGTGTTCATACGAACCAGCGGAGCGTGTCTCTCTCCCACACAAGGATGAACTTATTCAAACATAAACAAAAACAAAAGCAAACAGACGCTCCAAGTAAAGTACATAAGATGTGACTGAATAAAAATATAGTTTCAAGAAAAGAAACCTGATAAGTTGTCGATGAAGAAGGGGATGCCTTGGGCATTGATGTCTACGTTCCCCCTCCTTTCCTCAGAGAGCAGTGTTGGGCCTCCAAGAGCAGAGGTTTGTAGAACAGCAGCAAGTTTTCCCTTAAGTGGATCACCCAAGGTTTATCGAACTCAGGGAGGAAGAGGTCAAAGATATCCCTCTCATGCAACCCTGCAACCACAAAGCAAGAAGTCTCTTGTGTCCCCAACACACCTAATAGGTGCACTAGTTCAGCGAAGAGATAGTGAAATACAGGTGGTATGAATATATATGAGCAGTAGCAACGGTGCTTAAAATAGCTTGTTGGCGTGTAGTTGATGGTGGTAGTATTGCAGCAGTAGTAACACGGTGAAACAAGAAACAAGCAAGAGTAACGCAGCAGTATTTAGGAACAAGGCCTAGGGATTAGACTTTCACTAGTGGACACTCTCAACATTGATCACATAACAGAATAGATAAATGCATACTCTACACTCTTGTTGGATGATGAACACATTGCGTAGGATTACACGAACCCTCAATGCCGGGGTTAACAAGCTCCACAATTTGTTCATATTTAAGTAACCTTATAGTGTAAGATAGATCAACACAACCAAATAGATCACATCAATACCATCATAGTAATAGTTAACTTCACAATCCATAAGTGATCACGATCATAAACTAAGCCAAGAACTACATGATGCACACCCTGTCCACTTTACACCATGCAGGAGGAATAGAATACTTTAATAACATCACTAGAGTAGCACATAGATGAATTGTGATACAAAACTCATATGAATCTCAATCATGTAAAGCAGCTCATGAGATCATTGTATTGAAGTACATAGGAGAGAGATTAACCACATAGCTACCGGTACAGCCCCGAGCCTCGATGGAGAACTACTCCCTCCTCATGGGAGCAGCAGCGGTGATGAAGATGGCGGTGGAGATGGCAGCGGTGTCGATGGAGAAGCCTTCCGGGGGCACTTCCCCATCCCGGCGGCGTGCCGGAACAGAGACTCCTGTCCCCCAGATCTTGGCTTCGCGATGGCGGCGGCTCTGGAAGGTTTCTGTGGGTTTCGTCGAACGCCTCAGGGTTTTCGCGACGGAGGCTTTAAATAGGCGAAGAGGCGGCGCAGGAGGGCTGAAGGGGTGCCCACACCATATGGCGGCGCGACCAGGGCCTGGGCCGCGCTGGCCTATGGTCTGGGGGCCCAGTGCCCCCCCTCTGGTCCTTCTCGTGTGTTCTGGATGCTTCCGGTGAAAATAGGAACCTGGGCGTTGATTTCGTCCGATTCCGAGAATATTTCGTTACTAGGATTTCTGAAACCAAAAACAGCAGAAAACAGGAACTGGCACTTCGGCATCTTGTTAATAGGTTAGTTCCAGAAAATGCACGAATATGACATAAAGTGTGCATATAACATGTAGAAATCATCAATAATGTGGCATGGAACATAAGAAATTATCGATACGTCGGAGACGTATCAGCATCCCCAAGCTTAGTTCTGCTCGTCCCGAGCAGGTAAAACGATAACACAGATAATTTCTGGAGTGACATGCCATCATAATCTTGATCATACTATTTGTAAAGCATATGTAGTGAATGCAGCGATCAAAACAATATATATGACATGAGTAAACAAATGAATCATAAAGCAAAGACTTTTCATGAATAGCACTTCAAGACAAGCATCAATTAAGTCTTGCATAAGAGTTAACTCATAAAGCAATAATTCAAAGTAAAGGCATTGAAGCAACACAAAAGAAGATTAAGTTTCAGCGGTTGCTTTCAACTTGTAACATGTATATCTCATGGATATTGTCAACATAGAGTAATATAATAAGTGCAATAAGCAAATATGTAGGAATCAATGCATAGTTCACACAAGTATTTGCTTCTTGAGGTGGAGAGAAATAGGTGAACTGACTCAACATTGAAAGTAAAAGAATTGTCCTCCATAGAGGAAAAGCATCGATTGCTATATTTGTGCTAGAGCTTTGATTTTGAAAACATGAAACAATTTTGTCAACGGTAGTAATAAAGCATATGTATCGTGTAAATTATATCTTACAAGTTGCAAGCCTCATGCATAGTATACTAATAGTGTCCGCACCTTGTCCTAATTAGCTTGGACTACCGGATCATCACAATGCACATGTTTTGACCAAGTGTCACAATGGGGTACCTCTATGCCGCCTGTACAAAGGTCTAAGGAGAAAGCTCGCATTGGATTTCTCGCTATTGATTATTCTTCAACTTAGACATCCATACCGGGACAACATAGACAACAGATAATGGACTCCTCTTTTATGCATAAGCATGTAACAACAATTAATAATTTTCTCATATGAGATTGAGGATATATGTCCAAAACTGAAACTTCCACCATGGATCATGGCTTTAGTTAGCGGCCCAATGTTCTTCTCTAACAATATGCATGCTTAACCATAAGGTGGTAGATCGCTCTTACTTCAGACAAGACGAACATGCATAGCAACTCACATGATATTCAACAAAGAGTAGTTGATGGCGTCCCCATTGAACATGGTTATCGCACAACAAGCAACTTAATAAGAGATAAAGTACATAATTACATATTCAATACCACAATAGTTTTTAAGCTATTTGTCCCATGAGCTATATATTGCAAAGGTGAATGATGGAATTTTAAAGGTAGCACTCAAGCAATTTACTTTGGAATGGCGGAGAAATACCATGTAGTAGGTAGGTATGGTGGACACAAATGGCATAGCGGTTGGCTCAAGTATTTTGGATGCATGAGAAGTATTCCCTCTCGATACAAGGTTTAGGCTAGCAAGGTTATTTGAAACAAACACAAGGATGAACCGGTGCAGCAAAACTCACATAAAAGGCATATTGTAAACATTATAAGACTCTACACCGTCTTCCTTGCTGTTCAAACTCTTTACTAGAAATTATCTAGACCTTAGAGAGACCAATTATGCAAACCAAATTTTAGCAAGCTCTATGTATTTCTTCATTAATAGGTGCAAAGTATATGATGCAAGAGCTTAAACATGAGCACAACAATTGCCAAGTATCAAATTATCCAAGACATTTTATCAATTACTACATGTAGCATTTTCCGTTTCCAACCATATAACAATGAACGAAGCAGTTTCAACCTTCGCCATGAACATTAAAAGCTAAGAACACATGTGTTCATACGAACCAGCGGAGCGTGTCTCTCTCCCACACAAGGATGAACTTATTCAAACATAAACAAAAACAAAAGCAAACAGACGCTCCAAGTAAAGTACATAAGATGTGACTGAATAAAAATATAGTTTCAAGAAAAGAAACCTGATAAGTTGTCGATGAAGAAGGGGATGCCTTGGGCATTGATGTCTACGTTCCCCCTCCTTTCCTGTAGACAGTGTTGGGCCTCCAAGAGCAGAGGTTTGTAGAACAGCAGCAAGTTTTCCCTTAAGTGGATCACCCAAGGTTTATCGAACTCAGGGAGGAAGAGGTCAAAGATATCCCTCTCATGCAACCCTGCAACCACAAAGCAAGAAGTCTCTTGTGTCCCCAACACACCTAATAGGTGCACTAGTTCGGCGAAGAGATAGTGAAATACAGGTGGTATGAATATATATGAGCGAGTAACGGTGCCAGAAAATAGCTTTTGGCGTGTAGTTGATGGTGGCGTATTGCACAGAGTAGTAACACAAGGAAACAAAGAAACAAGCAGTAGTAACGCAGCAGTATTTAGGAACAAGGCCTAGGGATTAGACTTTCACTAGTGGACACTCTCAACATTGATCACATAACAGAATAGATAAATGCATACTCTACACTCTTGTTGGATGATGAACACATTGCGTAGGATTACACGAACCCTCAATGCCGGAGTTAACAAGCTCCACAATTTGTTCATATTTAAGTAACCTTATAGTGTAAGATAGATCAACACAACCAAATAGATCACATCAATACCATCATAGTAATAGTTAACTTCACAATCCATAAGAGATCACGATCATAAACTAAGCCAAGAACTACATGATGCACACCCTGTCCACTTTACACCATGCAGGAGGAATAGAATACTTTAATAACATCACTAGAGTAGCACATAGATGAATTGTGATACAAAACTCATATGAATCTCAATCATGTAAAGCAGCTCATGAGATCATTGTATTGAAGTACATAGGAGAGAGATTAACCACATAGCTACCTGCATGCACCCCCGAGCCTCGATGGAGAACTACTCCCTCCTCATGGGAGCAGCAGCGGTGATGAAGATGGCGGTGGAGATGGCAGCGGTGTCGATGGAGAAGCCTTCCGGGGGCACTTCCCCGTCCCGGCGGCGTGCCGGAACAGAGACTTCTGTCCCCCAGATCTTGGCTTCGCGATGGCGGCGGCTCTGGAAGGTTTCTGTGGGTTTCGTCGAACGCCTCAGGGTTTTCGCGACGGAGGCTTTAAATAGGCGAAGAGGCGGCGCAGGAGGGCTGAAGGGGTGCCCACACCATATGGCGGCGCGGCCAGGGCCTGGGCCGCACCGGCCTATGGTCTGGGGGCCCAGTGCCCCCCCTCTGGTCCTTCTCGTGTGTTCTGGATGCTTCCGGTGAAAATAGGAACCTGGGCGTTGATTTCGTCCGATTCCGAGAATATTTCGTTACTAGGATTTCTGAAACCAAAAACAGCAGAAAACAGGAACTGGCACTTCGGCATCTTGTTAATAGGTTAGTTCCAGAAAATGCACGAATATGACATAAAGTGTGCATATAACATGTAGAAATCATCAATAATGTGGCATGGAACATAAGAAATTATCGATACGTCGGAGACGTATCAGGCATCCCCAAGCTTAGACGCTTGAGTCTTCTTAAAATATGAAGGGATGAACCACCGGGGCATCCCCAAGCTTATACTCTTCACTCTTCTTGATCATAGTATATCATCCTCCTCTCTTGACCCTTGAAAACTTCCTCCACACCAAACTCGAAACAAACTCATTAGAGGGTTAGTGCATAATCAAAAATTCACATGTTCAGAGGTGACACCATCATTCTTAACACTTCTGGACATTGCCCAAAGCTACTAGAAGTCAATGGAACAAAGAAATCCATCCAACACAGCAAAAGAGGCAATGCGAAATAAAAGGCAGAATCTGTCAAAACAGAACAGTCCGTAAAGACGAATTTTAAAGTGGCACAAGACTTGCTCAGATGAAAATGCCCAAATTGAATGAAAGTTGCGTACATATCTGAGGATCACGCACGTAAATTGGCATATTTTTCTGAGTTACCTACAGAGAATTAGGCCCAGATTCGTGACAGACAGAAATCTGTTTCTGCGCAGTAATCCAAATCTAGTATCAACCCTACTATCAAAGACTTTACTTGGCACAACAATGCAATAAAATAAGATAAGGAGAGGTTGCTACAGTAGTAACAACTTACAAGACTCAAATATAAAACAAAATTACTGTAGCAAAATAAACACATGGGTTATCTCCCAAGAAGTTCTTTCTTTATAGCCATTAAGATGGGCTCAGCAGTTTTAATGATGCACTCGCAAGAAATAGTAGTTGAAGCAAAAGAGAGCATCAAGAGGCAAATTCAAAACAAATTTAAGTCTAACATGCTTCCTATGTATAGTAATCTTGTAAATAAACAAGTTCATGAAGAGCAAAGTAACAAGCATAGGAAGATAGAACAAGTGTAGCTTCAAAAATTTCAGCACATAGAGAGGTGTTTTAGTAACATGAAAATTTCTACAACCATATTTTCCTCTCTCATAATAATTTTCAGAGGCATCATGAACAAACTCAACAATATAAGTATCACATAAAGCATTCTTATTCACATGCATAAAAGTATCATTACTCTCCACATAAGCATAATCAATTTTATTAGTTGTAGTGAGAGCAAATTCAACAAAGTAGCTATCATTATTATTCTCATCATCAAATATAGGAGGCATATTGTAATCATAATCAAATTTATCCTCCATAACAGGCGGTACTAAAAGACCAATATCATTATAATCATCATAAATAGGAGGCAAAGTATCATCAAAGTAAATTTTCTCCTCAATGCTTGGGGGGCTAAAAATATCATGCTCATCAAAGCCAGCTTCCCCAAGCTTAGAATTTTCCATATCATTAGCAACAATGGTGTTCAAAGCGTTCATACTAATATGTTCCATAGGTTTTTTAATTTTCGCATCAAACCATCCATGTCTTAAATCAGGAAATAGAATAAGAAGCTCATTGTTGTCCATTATGCCTAACTAGTGTAAACAAGAAACAAAATGATGCAATTGCAGGATCTAAAGGAAATAGCTTCGAGCACACACACAATGGCGCCAGAAAAGTACTTTACCTGGGACCGGAGTGTGAATGCCTTTTACCTTTCCTCCCCGGCAACGGCGCCAGAAAATAGCTTGATGTCTACGGGTGCTTCTATTCTTGTAGACAGTGTTGGGCCTCCAAGAGCAGAGGTTTGTAGAACAGCAGCAAGTTTCCCTTAAGTGGATCACCCAAGGTTTATCGAACTCAGGGAGGAAGAGGTCAAAGATATCCCTCTCATACAACCCTGCAACCACAAAGCAAGAAGTCTCTTGTGTCCCCAACACACCTAATAGGTGCACTAGTTCGGCGAAGAGATAGTGAAATACAAGTGGTATGAATGAATATGAGAAGTAGTACGGCGAAAGAAAAGTGCTTGCTGGCGTGCAGTTGATGGTAGTAATATTGCGGGAAGTAAACATGCAGTAAAACAGTAAACAAGCAGCGATAGCAGTATTTAGGAACAAGGCCTAGGGATCATACTTTCACTAGTGGACACTCTCAACATTGATCACATAACAGAATAAATAGATAGATGCTAGACTCTACACCCTCTTGTTGGATGATGAACACCACTAACTGTGTAGGATTACACGAACCCTCAATGCCGGAGTTAACAAGCTCCACAATATTCAATGTTCATGTTTAAATAACCTTAGAGTGCATGACAGATCAACATAACCAAACCAAGTACTAACATAGCATGCACACTGTCACCTTCACACTACGAAAGGAGGAATAGATCACATCAATACTATCATAGCAATAGTTATCTTCATAATCTACAAGAGATCACAATCATAGCCTACGCCAAGTACTACACGATGCACACACTGTCACCATTACACCGTGCAGGAGGAATAAACTACTTTAATAACATCACTAGAGTAGCACACAGATAAATTGTGATACAAAACACATTGCAATCATAAAGAGATATAAATAAGCACTTCACTATGCTACTCTGAATTACTCTCTGGCAAGATAACGAACACTAATTCATCATGTAGGCAAACCTTAAAGATGCATTCCCAAGTACTAATGAACACCCCACGCTGTCACTTTGAGCATTCACAGGAGGTACTAACACACCACAATTTCATAGAGACATCCAACTCAAATCATAACTCAGTGAATAAGTATTCTGTGAAATATAGCCTAAGAGACCCACACGGTGCACACACTGTCACCTTTACACACGTGGGACAAGGAGTCTCCGGAGATCACATAAGTAAAATCCACTTGACTAGCATAATGACATCTAGATTACAAGCATCATCATATGAATCTCAATCATGTAAGGCAGCTCATGAGATTATTGTATTGAAGTACATAGGAGAGAGATGAACCACATAGCTACCGGTACAGCCCCAAGCCTCGATGGAGAACTACTCCCTCCTCATGGGAGACAGCAGTGTTGGTGAAGATAGCGGTGGTGTCGATGGAGAAGCCTTCCGGGGGCACTTCCCCGTCCCGGCGGCGTGCCGGAACAGAGACTCCTGTCCCCCAGATCTTGGCTTCGCGATGGCGGCGGCTCTGGAAGGTTTCTCGTACCGTGGCTTTTTTTCGTATCGAGGTTTTAGGTCAGGGACCTTTAAATAGGCGAAGAGGCGGAGTCGGAAGGTCAACGAGGCGGTGACACACTAGGGGGGCGCGGCCCAGGCCCTAGCCGCGCCGCCCTATCATCTGGGCCCACCAGGGCTCCCCTCTGGTGGCTCTCGGGTGTTCTGGAAGCTTCGTGGAAAAATAGGATGTTGGGCGTTGATTTCGTCCGATTCCGAGAATATTTCCTTACTAGGATTTCTGAAACCAAAAACAGCAGAAAACAGCAACTGGTCCTTCGGCATCTCGTCAATAGGTTAGTTCCGGAAAACGCATAAATATGACATAAAGTATGCATAAAACATGTAGATATCATCAATAATGTGGCATGGAACATAAGAAATTATCGATACGTCGGAGACATATCAGCCCCTCTTCGTCTCCTCTTCGGTGTTCTGGAAGGCTCCGTGGAAAATAAGACCGTGGGCTTTTGTTTCGTCCAATTCCGAGAATATTTCCTGTGTAGGATTTCTGAAACCAAAAACAGCAGAAAACGGGAACTGGTGCTTCAGCATCTTGTTAATAGGTTAGTACCGAAAAATGCATCAAAATGATGTAAAGTGTATATAAAACATGTGAGTATTGTCATAAAACTAGCGTGGAACATAAGAAATTATAGATACGTTTGAGACGTATCAAGCATCCCCAAGCTTAGTTCCTACTCGCCCTCGAGTAGGTGAACGATAACAAGGATAATTTCTGAAGTGACATGCTACTATCATAATCTTGATCAATACTATTGTAAAGCATATGAGATGAATGAAGTGATTCGAAGCAATGGTCTATAGTTTGTTAACAAATAGATAATGACTAAACAACTGAATCATATAGCAAAGACTTTTCATCAATAGTACTTTTAAGACAAGCATCAATAAGTCTTGCATAAGAGTTAACTCATAAAGCAATAGATTCAAAATAAAAGGCATTGAAGCAACACAAAGGATGATTAAGTTTCAACAATTGCTTTCAACTTGTAACATGTATATCTCATGGATAGTTGTCAACATAAAGTAATATAACAAGTGCAATAAGTAAACATGTAAGAATCAATGCACACAGTTGACACAAAACTGACTCAACATAAAGTAAAAGAAAGGCCCTTCACAGAGGGAAGCAGGATTACTCATGTGCTAGAGCTTTTTATTTTGAAAACATGGAAACAATTTTGTCAACGGTAGTAATAATTCATATGTGTTATGCATAAAACCTCCTATAAGTTGCAAGCCTCATGCATCGAATACTAATAGTGCCTGCACCTTGTCCTAATTAGCTCGGATTTCCATGGATTATCATTGCATTACATATGTTTCAACCAAGTTTCACAAAGGGGTACCTCTATGCCACCTGTACAAAGGTCCAAGGAGATAGATCGCATTTGATTTCTCAATTTTGATAGATCTCAACTTGAGGACATCCATACCGGGACAACATAGAAAACAGATAATGGACTCCTCTTTTATGCTTTAAGCATTCAACAACAGATAATATTCTCATAAGAGATTTGAGGATTAATGTCCAAGCTGAAACTTCCACCATGATACATGGCTTTGGTTGGCGGCCCAATGTTCTTCTCTAACAATATGCATACTCAAACCATTTAACTCATGGCAAATCTCCCTTACTTCAAACAAGACGAACATGCATATCAACTCACATGATATTCAACAAAGGTGTGACAGGTTGCTGGCGTCCCCAGAAACATGGTTACCGCTCAACAAGCAACTTATAAGAACTAAGATACATAAGCGACATATTCTTTACCACAATAGTTTTTAGGCTACTTTCCCATGAGCTATGTATTGCAAAGATAAGGAATGCATTTTTTTTAAAGGTAGCACGCAAGCAATTTACTTTGGAATGGCAGAGAAATACCACATAGTAGGTAGTTATGGTGGACACAAATGGCATAAGTTTTGGCTCAAGGTTTTGGATGCACGAGAATCATTCCCTCTCAGTACAAGGCTTTGGCTAGCAAGGTTGTTTGAAGCAAACACAAGTATGAACCGGTACAGCAAAACTTACATAAGAACATATTGCAAGCATTATAAGACTCTACACTGTCTTCCTTGTTGCTCAAACACTTTTACCAGAAAATATCTAGACTTTAGAGAGACCAATCATGCAAACCAAATTTCAACAAGCTCTACGGTAGTTCTCCACTAATAGGTTTAAACTACATGATGCAAAAGCTTAAACATGATCTTCTTGAGAGCTCAAAACAATTGCCAAGTATCAAATTATTCAAGACAATATACCAATAACCACATGAAGCATTTTCTGTTTCCAACCAAATAGCAATAAATGAAGCGACTTTCAACTTTCGCCATGAATACTAAAAACGAAGAACACAAGTGTTCAAATGAAAAAGCGGAGCGTGTCTCTCTCCAACACAAGGATTGCTAGGATCCGATTTTATTCAAACATAAACAAAAATAAAAACACACAGACGCTCCAAGTAAAGCACATAAGATGTGACGGAATAAAAATATAGTTTCACTAGAGGTGACCTGATAAGTTGTTGATGAAGAAGGGGATGCCTTGGGCATCCCCAAGCTTAGATGCTTGAGTCTTCTTGAAATATGCAGGGATGAACCACGGGGGCATCCCCAAGCTTATACTTTTCACTCTTCTTGATCATATCATATCATCCTCCTCTCTTGACCCTTGAAAACTTCCTTCACACCAGACTCAAAACAATCTCATTAGAGGGTTAGTGCATAATCAAAAATTCACATGTTCAGTGAGGACACAATCATTCCCAACACTTCTGGACATTACCCAAGGCTACTGAAAGTTAATGGAACAAAGAAATCCACTCAACACAGTAAAAGAGGCAATGCGAAATAAAAGGCAGAATCTGTCAAAACAGAACAGTCCGTAAAGATGAATTTTTTCGAGGCACTTAACAGGCTCAGATGAAAAAGCTCAAATTTAATGAAAGTTGCGTACATATCTGAGGATCATGCATGAATTTTTTCAGGATTTTACGAGGTTCCTACAGAGAGATCAACTCAAATTTGTGACAGCTAAAAATCTGTTTCTGCGCAGAAATCCAAATCTAGTATCAACTTTTCTATCAAAGACTTTACTTGGCACAACAACGAAATAAACATGATAAGGAGAGGTTGCTACAGTAATAACAACTTCCAAGACACAACAAAACAGTAGCAAAATAAAAACATGGGTTATCTCCCAAGAAGTGCTTTTCTTTAACGCCTTTCAGCTAGGCGCAGAAAGTGTAAATCAAGTAACATCAAGAGAAGAAGCATCAACATCATAATTTGTTCTAATAATAGAATCAAAAGGCAACTTCATTCTCTTTCTAGGGAAGTGTTCCATACCTTTCTTAATAGGGAATTGATACTTAATATTTCCTTCTTTCATTCCTTCCTATAAATGTCCCAAGACTACTCGGGCATGCAAGGCACCTGAGAGGGGCAAACGCATCTGATCCACTCGTTTCACCCGCGTCCAGCCCGCTTTTCACCGTGGCCGTTAGATGCAGTCAAACTTTCCTCACTCGTTCAGCTTCGGAAATACTCTATGACAGATGGGACCTCCTACGTGCGGGACCCGATAGTGAGAGGAAGGCAGGTTCGCTCGTTCGGTCGTTTCCTTCTCCTGTCCACAGACCAGAGGTAAAAACCTAGATCGAACGCGCTCCCCCAATCCTCGCATCCCTCCTCGCTCCCCAATCCCCGCTCCTTCTTTGCTCCCCGAATCCCCGGCGACCTCTCTCTCCCTCTCCCCAATGATGGTGCACCGCCGCTCCCCGAGATGGAGCCGGATGGGCTCGGCCGCTAGGGCAGGCCGGAGGAGGCGACGCAGGTGGGCGGCGGCGCGCCGCCTTGAGTAAATCGTCCACAACTCGGGGGCTCGAGATCTCCGTTCAAGGGCATGCCTAGATGTGATGGGAGCCTTGAAAGAGGGGGTGATTTGGAGGAGGAGGAGAGGTGGAGGTGCAGTGGAGGCGGGGGATGGAGGTGGCTGGAGGCGGTACCTCTACTGCCGCCGCTGCTCTTCAATGTGCCGGTGACGCCGGTGGCGACCATGATGGGATTCGTAGCATAGAAAACAAAAATTTTCCTACCGCGAGAACGCAATCCAAGCCAAGATGCATTCTAGAAGATGGGAGCAACGAGGGGATGAACGAGACTAACCCTTGAAGATTTCCAAAGCCTACAAGAGGAGGCTCTCGTTGCTGCGGTAGACGATCACTTGCCGCTTTCAAAAGCGCGTAGAAGATCTTGACGGTGCCACAATCGGGCAGCACCTCCGTACTCGGTCACACGTTCGGTGTTGATGACGACGTCCTTCTCCCCGTTCCAGCGGGCAGCGGAAGTAGTAGATCCTCCTTGGAATCCCGGCAGCACGACGGCGTGGTGGCGGTGTCGATGGAGATCTACGGTGGAGCTTCGCTAAGCGTATGCGGGAGAGGTGGTGGAGGAGGGGCGGCTAGGGTTTGGGAGAGGGGGCTATGGGCGCCGGCCTCAAGGGGGCAGGGGTGGTGCGGCCAAGCCATGGGCAGCCCCCTCCCTCTCCTCCTCATTATATATGTGGAACCCCAAGGGTTTGCCCAAAGTCTTCGAATAAGACCCCAACAGAAAAACTGCCTTATGGACGAAACCTAGAGGGACAGGGACTCTCCCCTTCCCTCCTTTACTTGTCCGGCCAAGGAGGTGGAGTCCACCATGGACTCCACCCTCCCACTTGGTTGGCTGGTTAGGGTTTGTGGAGTCCCTTCGGGACTCCTCCTTCCATAGTGATTTATTCCGGATAATTCTAAAAACCACCTTCCATAAATTCACCGGATCATTTCCAAACTTCGAAAGTGACTTCTTATATATGAATCTTATTCTCCGGACCATTCCGGAACTCCTCGTGATGTCCTGGATCCCATCCGAGACTCCGAACAAAACTTCGAACTCCATTCCATATTTCCATATCTACTTAAACGACATCAAACCTTAAGTGTGTCACCCTACGGTTCGCGAACTATGTAGACATGGTTGAGACTTCTCTCCGACCAATAACCAATAGCGGGATCTAGAGATCCATAATGGCTCCCACATATTCAACGATGACTTAGTGATCGAATGAACCATTCACATACGATACCGATTCCCTTTGTCACGCGATATTTTACTTGTCCGAGGTTTGATCATCGGTATCTCTATACCTTGTTCAACCTCGTCTCCTGACAAGTACTCTTTACTCGTACCGTGGTATGTGGTCTCTTATGAACCATTCATATGCTTGCAAGCTATTTAGACGACATTCCACCGAGAGGGCCCAGAGTATATCTATCCGTCATCGGGATGGACAAATCCCACTGTTGATCCATATGTCTCAACTCATACTTTCCGGATACTTAATCCCATCTTTATAACCACCCATTTATGCAGTGGCGTTTGATGTAACCAAAGTACCTTTCCGGTATAAGTGATTTACATGATCTCATGGTAAAAAGGACTAGGTAACTATGTATCGAAAGCTTATAGCAAATAACTTAATGACGTGATCTTATGCTATGCTTAATTGGGTGTGTCCATTACATCATTCATATAATGACATAATCTTGTTATTAATAACATCCAATGTTCATGATCACGAAACCATGATCATCTATTAATCAACAAGCTAGTTATAAAGAGGCTTACTAGGGACTCTTTGTTGTTCACATAACACACATGTATCAATGTTTCGGTTAATACAATTATAGTATGGTATGTAAACATTATCATAAACACAAAGATATATTATAATAACCATTTTATTATTGCCTCTTGGGCATATCTCCAACAGTCTCCCACTTGCACTAGAGTCAATAATCTAGTTTACATTTGTAAAGATATAACACCTTGGCCTTCTGGTGCTTTATCATGTTTTGCTCACGGGAGAGGTTTTAGTCAACGATTCTGACAAACTCAGAAACGTATGTATTTTGTAATTCATTAGCGTCTTCACGCATCACTCATTTTCCAAATGAGTCAGCATTAAATATGTTTGGTCTTCTGGTGGAACCTTAATTCCGTAGTCTGAAATATGTCACCAATATTGTCATACACAATATAGCTTCAAAATTCTGACACTGTCGGAACTACACCAAGTTCTCAAAGAACCTCTTGACTTAACATCCTCAGTCATTGTCAAAACAATGACATAATCTGCCTTCGTTTGTAGAATCCGTCACAATATTTAGAACTCTTCTAAATCTAGCATAGAGAACTTCTAGCTGATGTGCTACCTTTTAAACAACACTTAGTCTAATTTGAGATTGAAATTTTTATTTTTATATGTGACAAAACAAATATCGGTGCAACACCTTACAGCGATTTGTTTGTCATTACCCCATATAAAACTATATATATATCCTTGGTTCTTCTAAAGCACACAGGGATATTCTTACTGTTTGTCCAATGATCATCACATGAATCATTCTGGTATATGCTCCTAACTTTTTAGAGCATAGGACATCTGATTTTGTACATATTATTCGTGATCTAAAATCACTTATGTGTTTTTACTCATCGAGTGTCAATTACACTCAAGTTTTGTTAAGCCTTCGCATGAAGAGAACACCTTCTTAATATTTCTATATTGAACTACTTCAATATCCATTCTATGTAGTTTGACTTAAACTTATTATGTGTTTCAATCTATCTTCATAGATCTTAACACTAAATATGTTTCAGTCCTTATCCTTTCATTAAGTTAATTCTCAATGAAACCTTTTTAATCAAGCATATAATTACATCATTTATAACCAACTATATGTCATCTACATAAGTATTATAAATATGTCTCAGCGCTCCCACTTAATTTCTTGCAAATGCAAGTCTCTTCATCGTCTCTGATGAAACCAAAAACTCTTTTGACTATTTCATCCGGCGAAGATTCCAACTCCGTGATACTCACTTCATCCAATTGAAGTTCGTATACCTATCTAGTATTCCACGGACTAGCAAAACTCTCGGTTGTATCTTGTATACACCTTTAATACACACTTCTGTTAAGTAATGTATTTTGCCATCCTACTATCATATCTCATAAAAGAAATATGTAGCGATTACTAGAATAATCCACATAGACTATAAGCATTGCTACGGAAGATCTAATCTTATCGTAGTCAACTCTTTGAACTTTGTCGTAAACTACTTTTCAACAAGTCTAGCTTCTTCAAGGATATTTCATCCAAGTCCATCAATTTTATAGATCCATTTACTTTCAAAAAGTATTCATCTATCTTGGATTTCATGGCGTATAGCCATTTTAACGGAGTCAGGGCCCATCATAACTTCTTTGTTTGTAGTTGGTTTATCATTGTTCAAAAAACAATCCTTTGTTTCACAAATCATTTATTTGATCACAAAGTAAACCATACCTACAAGGTTCAATATGTACTTCGATCTCCATGACTAAAACACTTTGTAGTCATGAGAGCTATGATCATCGTGGCTGCTTCCGGAACCAATTCTGATGCTGCGCTACTCTGATCATTATGCTCAGGTTCATAAACCTTATCAAGTTCTATTGTCCTCCCACTCAAATACTTCGCTAGAAAACAATTTCTTGGAAATAAGAAAGTAACATTTACAAACATTTTTGTATTTTACTTCATAGTGGAAAGAATTCCCAATTAATTCTTTGGGATAACCAACAAAGACATTCATCCGATTTTGGTTGTAAACTCTTAGACCAAAATATAAAGAAAGGACTATTAGGGTTTTATACCCATGCCATAACTCGTATGGTGTCATTTCAACGGATCATGATGACGCTCTATTCAGTGTAAAAGCGGATAGTCACTAAAGCATAATCCACAAAATATAATGGCGTCATATTATTTTATCTCATCTTTAATCCAACAAGGTTTGGATACATCTCTTGGATACTACATCATCAGTATGATACTCCAAGAAATGTGAGTTGTAGAACAATTTCATAACTCTCTTAGATGTTCGCTAACACTCGTAATTCAAATATTTCCACCATGATCCAATCATAGATATTTGATTTTTCTATTACGATGATTTCCACTTCATGCTGAAATTTATTTGAATCCATTCAAATGTTTCAAACTTCTTCCTTATCGAATATATCCACATATATATACTCAATTCATTGTTGGAAGTTTTCATGAAGTAGAAGAATCTCCCGCACACAACTATGCCTAGTGAACCACATATATCATCATGTATGTTTCCACTAAGTTAGTTGCCCGTTCAACTCTTGGCCTATAAACGGTACTTCAGTCATTATTTTTAGAAGAGATTTGCAAGCGCCAAATGATTCAAAAATCAAATGACTCCAATAATCCATTTGCATGGAGTTTCTTCATGCGTTCCTTTCCAACATGACCTAAATGGCGGTTCCACAAATAAGTGGAATTCAAATCATTTGCCTTATGGCATTTTAGCGTCAGTATTATGTGTGTGTGTTTCACCATTAAGATTTATAATAACTTATCCATCGTACATGGACTAATGCCATAATTTGAACAACTCATTGTTTTCATTTGACCAGAGCAAAATAACAATTATTAAGTTCTTTATTATAAATTCTAAGGGCTAGATAGAATGCCAACGATGAACATAAGAACACTTTATTTTTGTTCCATACGTGCATTCCTATCATATTCCTTGTCAGTCACTAGGCCATTGTATTCTTGTATTGCGTTGTTTTGTATGACACTTCATACCAATCAATATGGTACAAATACCCAAGAATTTCATTGTGTGACCAAACGAGGAATACATCCATAACATGTATATCATTTATATACACCTGAGCTAGACTTTCTAGACTTTTCTTTCTTTGTGCCAATAATCTTTTGTAGTTTCTCTTTTAGCTTTCCTCATTATTCAGAAAAACACTTCAACATCAATAACTTCTAGGTTTGTTGGTCAAATACCAATAACCTTGAGGTTCTTACTTTGAAGTTGATCATCATATGACAAGTGTTCCGGATTTCACTATTAGTAACCTTTTAATATGATGAACAATTTCACTCATAATTTTATCATATCATGAAGACTTTTCGAGACCATGTCTGTACATGCTAGGCTCGTAAAGTTAAACCTCAGTATTCGCATGTGCAAATCTAGCTTGCACCCGTTGTATGCACACGTAGAATCTATAACACCCGATCATCACGTGATGCTTCGAAACGACGAGTCTTAGCAACGGTGCATACTAAGGACGATCACTTCATGGATATGCGAATATTGTTAGTGCCCCAATAGTTGGAGGATTGGGACGCCTTGCGTCTTCAACCTTCGTACATTCCCATAAAACTTATGAGTTTATGTAGTCTCACCAAATTATATTCTATCACCTTGCAATAAGGTCTTAGATATCATATATATCTCATACCTTGATTATTTCTGAAAACTAAATTTTCAGCTCCTTACTTTTCAAAGTTTCATGGAGACAAGATAACTTTAGGTACTAATTGAAACCATAGCTCTCTGAATCAACAATGTGAGGTTTACTAAAAGTTTGCAATAGGACTTAATCATTTCTTGATTCTTTAACAATACGATACCAATCCGTAAAGTTTCTTGTCAGATTTTAACAGTATTTCTATCTCAATAACAAGACTAGCGCATGGTAGAAAACGGATGCCAATACTACAAAATTAATTCAAAATACTACTCAGACTATGTTCATGATAATTAGTTCATGTTTTAATCTAATTACTAATGAACTCCCACTTAATACAACATCCCTCATAGTTGTTAAGTGGTACACGATCCACATCCACTACACCAAAACCGATCATCACGTGAGATGATGTAGCTTCAATGGTGAACATCAACATGTTGATCATATCATCCATATGACTCGTGTTCAACCTTTCGGTTTCCGTTGTCCCGAGGCCATGTCTGTACATGCTAGGCTCGTCAAGCAAACCCAAGTATTCCGCGTGTGCAACATGGCTTACACCCGTTGTATGTGAACGTTGAGTCTATCACATCCGATCATCACGAGATGCTTTGAAACGACGAACTGTGCAACGGTGCATACGAGGGGAGAACACTTTATTATCTTGATATTAATGTGAGGGATCATCTTATAATGCTACCGTCACGTTCTAAGCAAAATAAGATGCACAAAGGATTAACATCACATGCAATTCATATGTGATATGATATGGCCCTTTAGTCTTTGCGCCTTCGATCTTCATCTCCAAAGCAAGGACATGATCTCCATCATCAACGGGCATGATCTCCATCATCGTCGACGTAGCGTCAAGGTCCATGGCGCCGTCTTCATGGTTGTTCACCTCATGTAGCAACTATTACAACTACTTTGAAATACTACTCAACATGAAATTTAAAGACAACCATAAGGCTCCTGCCGGTTGCCACAATACAATAATGATCATCTCATACATATTCATCATCACATTATGGCCATATCACATCACCAAACCCTGCAAAAACAAGTTAGACGTCTCTAATTTGGTTTGCATATTTTACGTGGTTTAGGGTTTTCGAGTGAGATCTAATCTACCTACGAACATGAACCACAACGGTGATACTAGTGTTGTCAATAGAAGAGTAAATTGAATCTTCACTATAGTAGGAGGGACAGACACCCGCAAAGCCACTTATGCAATACAAGTTGCATGTCGAGCGTGGAGCAAATCTCATGAACGCGGTCATGTAAAGTTAGCCCGAGCCGCTTCATCCCACTATGCCACAAAGATGCAAAGTACTCAAACTAAAGACAACATAAGCATCAACGCCTACAAAACAATTATGTTCTACTCGTGCAACCATCCATGCATAGACACGGCTCTGATACCACTGATGGGATTCGTAGCATAGAAAACAAAAAATTTCCTACCGCGAGAACGCAATCCAAGCCAAGATGCAATCTAGAAGATGGGAGCAACGAGGGGATGAACGAGACTAACCTTGAAGATTTCCAAAGCCTACAAGAGGAGGCTCTCGTTGCTGCGGTAGACGATCACTTGCCGCTTTCAAAAGCGCGTAGAAGATCTTGACGGTGCCACAATCGGGTAGCACCTCCGTACTCGGTCACACGTTCGGTGTTGATGACGACGTCCTTCTCCCTGTTCCAGCGGGCAGCGGAAGTAGTAGATCCTCCTTGGAATCCCGGCAGCACGACGGCGTGGTGGCGGTGTCGATGGAGATCTCCGGTGGAGCTTCGCTAAGCGTATGCGGGAGAGGTGGTGGAGGAGGGGCGGCTAGGGTTTGGGAGAGGGGGCTATGGGCGCCGGCCTCAAGGGGGCAGGGGTGGTGCGCCAAGCCATGGGCAGCCCCCTCCCTCTCCTGCTCATTATATAGGTGGAACCCCAAGGGTTTGCCCAAAGTCTTCGAATAAGACCCCAACAGAAAAACTGCCTTATGGACGAAACCTAGAGGGACAGGGACTCTCCCCTTCCCTCCTTTACTTGGTCGGCCAAGGAGGTGGAGTCCACCATGGACTCCACCCTCCCACTTGGTTGGCTGGTTAGGGTTTGTGGAGTCCCTCCGGGACTCCTACTTCCATAGTGATTTATTCCGGATAATTCTAAAAACCACCTTCCATAAATTCACCGGATCATTTCCAAACTTGGAAAGTGACTTCCTATATATGAATCTTATTCTCCGGACCATTCCGGAACTCCTCGTGATGTCCTGGATCCCATCCGAGACTCCGAACAAAACTTCGAACTCCATTCCATATTTCCATATCTACTTAAACGACATCAAACCTTAAGTGTGTCACCCTACGGTTCGCGAACTATGTAGACATGGTTGAGACTTCTCTCCGACCAATAACCAATAGCGGGATCTGGAGATCCATAATGGCTCCCACATATTCAACGATGACTTAGTGATCGAATGAACCATTCACATACGATACCGATTCCCTTTGTCACGCGATATTTTACTTGTCCGAGGTTTGATCATCGGTATCTCTATACCTTGTTCAACCTCGTCTCCTGACAAGTACTCTTTACTCGTACCGTGGTATGTGGTCTCTTATGAACCATTCATATGCTTGCAAGCTATTTAGACGACATTCCACCGAGAGGGCCCAGAGTATATCTATCCGTCATCGGGATGGACAAATCCCACTGTTGATCCATATGTCTCAACTCATACTTTCCGGATACTTAATCCCATCTTTATAACCACCCATTTATGCAGTGGCGTTTGATGTAACCAAAGTACCTTTCCGGTATAAGTGATTTACATGATCTCATGGTAAAAAGGACTAGGTAACTATGTATCGAAAGCTTATAGCAAATAACTTAATGACGTGATCTTATGCTATGCTTAATTGGGTGTGTCCATTACATCATTCATATAATGACATAATCTTGTTATTAATAACATCCAATGTTCATGATCACGAAACCATGATCATCTATTAATCAACAAGCTAGTTATAAAGAGGCTTACTAGGGACTCTTTGTTGTTCACATAACACACATGTATCAATGTTTCGGTTAATACAATTATAGTATGGTATGTAAACATTATCATAAACACAAAGATATATTATAATAACCATTTTATTATTGCCTCTTGGGCATATCTCCAACAGACCAAGCAACAGGACGGCGACGAGGAGGAAAGTCGGAGGTGCAGAGGAGGCAGGGGACAGATGTGGTTGGAGGCCGTGGGTGGCAGGGTCGGTGGGGACTCGGGGTCAAGCGGCAAGATTCGTTCAGGTTTGCTTCACCCTCCCATCCATGTCTCTTCCTCTCGATCTCCCTCTCCTTGCTCTCACTCTTGCTTCTCCTGGCTGCAAGGAACGGAGGAGGGGATGAACGAATCTCAGTGAGGCTGAACGGAGGAGGGAGTTTGAGCTGAGGATGTACGGTGCAGTTAAATGCTGAAAAAGGGGAATTTTATTTTTTGCCCCTCTTTACTTGGTAGTTTTATAATTTGCCCTCATTTACTTTGTAACTTATCTTTTGCCCCACTTTACTTTGCTCTTTGATATTTTGCCCTCAGGCAGATTGGACCCACGTGAAATGTCCAACCTGCCCCTTTCTCCTTCCTTAGGCCAACCTCCATGGCGCTCATCCTGTACGTCTCCTCCATGGCCATCTTCCCCTAGTTCGCTTCGCCTTCTCTCCCCTCCGCTGCTCTGCTCACCCTCCCTAGCGGCCGCCACTCCTCGTCCCTCTCCCCCGAGGCCGCCGGTTCCTCGCCGCTGTTTGACCCTCCCGAGCTGCCGCCGCTGTTTGACCCTCCCGAGCAGGCTCGCGAGCGAGGAGGTCAAGGGACTGACCGATGGGCTGGCGGGCGTGGCGGCGCCGTCGGCAAGGAGAGATGAGAGCGCGGGGCCGCGGACCAGCTCGCGCCGGCGGCGGCCTGTGGCTGCTGCAGCATCTCTCAGGTTCGCCTCCTCTCGAGTAGACGTTCTGAAGAGGGGAATAATGGAGATATACCCAATTGATTAGTCCGATGAGCAGCGGGGGTAGTATTGTCTGGAGTTCTTGTCTAGATTCTCAAAACAAAAGAAAATAATTGAAAAGGGCAAAAAATCAATTGGCAAAGTAAAGAGTGGCAAAAAAGTGAGGCCAATGTAAAAGAGGGCAAATTGTAGAGGGCCTAAGTAAAGTGGGGCAAATAATAAAATTCCCCCAATTACATGACCATCTGAATGACCTCATGCACGCGCTTCAGGTGCCTATGACGCCAAGGTGGGCATCTCATCATCTTCTTTCCATCCTCTCATGATCTCTCTCTACTAGGTTTTGCCATGTCTACCCATGTTTCTGTTCTTCCTTGTCTAAGTTCAGTATATACCTTCAGGTCCTCATTGAGTTGTTTGATGTCTGTGCAGATCCTGTTTCGCTGCTATGATTTTTGGTGCTCGTGAAGCAGCTGACGGCCAAACAGGTTACTTTGTTTATACCTTGAGGTCCTGATTGAGTTGTTTGATATCTGTGTGCAAATCCTTTTTCGCTGCTATGTTTCTTTGGCGCTCATGAAACAGCTAACGGCCAAGTAGGTCACTTTGTACGGTGACACACTGCCTCAGGAAGAAAATGAGGAAAAGGGCATTAATGCCACGCGGGAGCTCCTTCTCCTGACGCCGCTACGGTGGGCTTGTTAAGTCTGTGCTTAGTGCTTGTTAATTTCATCTAAAAAATGAGATGCATCTTGTTCAACTTATGTAGCTTTCTTTGCAAATCTATTGAGAAGTTACATTCGACGAGGATTCTGTGTGAACGCTTGGTTGCAAAGGATGTTATATCTTGTTTACCCACTTTTCTTTTGCCAAATTTAGTTTGTAGACTCATGGGGTTTCTTGTGATTCTAATACCTGTATTATGGATATCAGTGCTCGTTGCTTGCTATTCTGAAACGAGTATTGTAAATAGAGAAATGCTAGAGATTACCACGCTTCAGCGTGTTTCTAAATATAAAATGTATTCCTATCTTTCTTGAAACTAGCAAAGTGGCCCACGCAAATACGAGGGCACAAGCTATGAAGTATTTGAAGGATAATTTAATGGTTTTGTAGGTATCCATACCATGTGACTAAAAATGATACAATTATATTTTGTGTTCAACTCTTGCCTATCCTTGAAAGTTGTTTGGACATTGGTGCAGTCTTCAAAAAAGTTTCAACCATCTTCTTTAAAATTTTGTGAATATCCCTTTACCACTAAGTATCAAACAAACAAATGTAATCACATCTTTGGTACGCTAATATTACGGGATGATTTATTTGCCGGTAACTTATGTATCTGTCGTATTTGTCTTCATACGTCGTCCAATGTCATAAATATGACGATAATTAGTTGAGATGGCACATTTATTTATTGCAAGAGAACATATTACACTTTATAAAAATCTTTTCCAGAATAAAAACATATAAATACATTTTTATTCACCTGGTGTTACTTCAGTATAGATTTTATAAAAGGGTATATCTTTATTCAAGATGTGAATGAAGGCATTGAATTATGCAAGTTTTATTTCATGTATATGTCAAAGTATATAGGCCAAAAATATATGCAAATAATGTATAAATGTATTTCATCTGTCATGTGGGGGGCGCACATTCCAATATCCATAGTACAGTTCAAATAGTCCTGAACATTTTCTAAGTTTCTTGTTTGCATATGGTTCATAACTTCATGCTATAACATTTAATTAGCAAAGAAAAACTATGAGCATAAGTTCATGTTATAATAAAAATGAAAAAAAACAAAGTATTATATTTTTAAAATAAACCTAAAGTTTTTTTGTAGGAGAAATAATATGTTGAATGTTATATATCTATACACGAATCAAGAAAATGCACAATTACTGTGGCAGATTTTTTTTGGCACTTCCTATATCGACTGGACGTCCATCTAGGGGTACAAATTTTGTTATGTAAATAAGCTTCACTATGAAGATATATGTACAACTACAAAGAAAAATAAACAATGGTTCCAGAGAAAGAAATATTCCATATAAGGTGATAGAATAGAATCAATCACATACCATAATATCTATAGGTGGCACTGAAGTATTTTGCAAAGAGTAGCCGGCGTGAGGAGGTCATAACAAAAAATTATACTAAAACAGCGAAAAGATCTGAACTTAGAGGGAAATTAAAATATGTCAGCTCAAGATGAGAACAGGACCCGGTAAATAACCTCATTTATTTGTAAAAGGATAATATTTCTATTCAATAGTGAAGTGTCATTAAACACGTTGAACAATAGAGAGGTCCAAAGCATTTCCTTTATCACTTTTCTTTTGGTAGTTTACGCTAGTATACAGAAGTATTGTTCAATACTTGATGCATATCCTTGCTGTTGCTGGAAAATACCACCAAGGTATACGAGCGTAAGTCATGCTATAAACTGTATACTGCACCATGCTTCCATGAACCGATATATATATATATACAGTCAAATCTGATGGAACCATGGTATAAACTTTACACTCCCAACATGAAAACAAATGTAGCTAATCAGATTAAATAGCATAATTTTTTTTTGAAGCTTGCACAGTAGGGAAGACCCCTAGTGCTTCATTTTTCGTTTATATAATGCCAAATGGCAACAATTACAGAGAAATACGAAAGATGTACAATGGAATACTGCTAGTTTTTCACAATGTGCCTAACCATTGTTGCATGCCTTCTTTAAGGCTTGGCTTAGCTCTATGCATAATAACAGAGAATGATTCTTTAAACATACTAAGACATCTATCCAGATCTATATTATCATCCTCAAATATGATTCTGTTTTTGTGATTCCAAATACTCCAACATCCAACAATTACAGAGAAATATGGATATAGTTCTGCCTTTGATTACCATCAGTGAGCATCTCATATAATGACATGTTCGTGTCCCATTCAAGATTCAATGCCCACCAGAAAGACTGACTGAATTCACACTCAAAGAAAAGGTGCGTAAGATATTTATTAGATTCATTCTGGCAGAGAACACATTCACTGGTTTTGACATAGAAATTTTTCCGGACCATCATATCTCTGGTATTGAGTATGTCAAGTAAGAGGAGTCAGAAGAAAAACTTATGTTTTGATAAACAACAGGATTTCCAAATCCATTTGAAAGGGGCAGGAGCCTCGGGAGGGTTTTACCATAGCTTTGTACATTTTCGATGTAGAGTATGAATCTCCCCAATTAAAAGTCCATGTATCATTACCATCATGTTGCGGTATATCTTGAAGATTCAGACTCAGTTCGTTGCATTCCTGTGTAGCAACCAAGGACAGTGGCAAGTGGAACATATTCTGGATATCATTATCATTCTGTTGGATGGCCATTTGATAGTCATATTCTGATCCTTAGCAAAAGAATGCAGTTGAGGATATAATTGCTGCAGGCTAGTATCCTTCCATTTATCTTTCCAGAGGAGAGTAGAATTCCCAGATTTTGGTTTGCATATAGCATGGTGCTTAAATATATCAATCAGAGCAGTACAATCTCTCCACCAAATGATCCCTTGGTGGATTTACCAGTGGGAGTTTTTCCATTGTTATAGTGTGCTTCCCATATAAGCTAGACCCAGGGTGTATCCTTCATATTGTAGAATTTGAATAGAAATTTTATGATAAGTGCCTGGTTCTGTACCCTGAGATTGAGTACACCCAAACCACCATTCTTCTTGGGCAAACATACTGTATCCCATTTAGCCAGACACTTAATATGTTGGGCATTGCCAACTCCTTCTTTTGACAATTCACATGACTTGTCCTGATAATTAACGATAATATGAACCCAGCAGTTCATGTACAAAAGAATCCTCATCTCTTTGTAATTCATTGACCTGCAATAAAATCGACCAAAAATCCACATCAGAAGAAGAGGATGATATGTTTTGCAATCCGATACACACTCAACCTTTTCTAGCATGCTCAACGGGAAAAATGGCCAAAAAACTGTAGTGCTGTACCTGCCAAGCCGAATCTGATGCAACCATGGTATAAACTGTATACTCATAACATGAAACATATCTATCTAATCAGATTTGTTAGGGAGACATTCTCCCATGCGGCTAACCAAGATTAGTTAGGGATATTTCTTGTGTAACAATCCTTGTAACCTTGACTTGTACCGCAAGTCCTTGTGCATATAAATAGAAACAGAGGGAGAGGAGGCGTGCCATTGAGCAGCCCATTGTTTCATGGTATCAGAGCGGGTCATCCTCCCCGCCGCCTAAATCCCTCCCTCCCTCTCCAAAAACCCTAACCCTAGCCATCAGCCTCCCTCCCCTCTCCCACCATGACTCCCGAAGAACTCGCAGCCAAGGAGCGCGAGCTCGAGGCTCGTGCCAAAGCCCTAGATGACCGCGAAGCCGCCATCAACCAGCAGCTCATCGCCGCCACCAACACTGCCGCCACCAACGCCGCCGCTTCCCTTCCGACTGGCCAAATACCCTCCCCACACCCTAACCCAACCGAACCCACCACCACCAATCCCTCCACCTACGCCACCTCCATCAAGCTCCACGTACCGATCACCCTCAGCCTCACCGACGGCAACTACACAAGCTGGAGGGAGCTCTTCCTCGTCGCTCTCGGCCGCTACGGCCTCACCGCCCACGTCACCGGCGAGGCTACTCCCTCCGACACGTCTCCAACCTCTGCTTGGGGCCGTGATGACTACACCGTGCTCTCCTGGATCTACGGCTCCATCGACAACGACCTCCTCGGCATCGTCATGCGTCCCGGCTCCACCGCGCTCACCATCTGGGACGCCATCGAGAACCTCTTCCGCGACAACAAGAAGCACCGCGCCATCCAGCTCGAGGCCGACTTCCGCAACACGCCACAGGGCGATCTCTCCATCAGCGACTACTGCGCCAAGCTCAAGAACCTCGCCGACTCCCTCACCGACGTCGGCCAGCCCATCAGCGACGAAACGCTGGTTCTGACGCTCCTCCGAGGCCTTAATGACACTTACGCCCATCTGCGTTCGTTTCTCCCCTTTCAGGTGCCGTTCCCCTCATTTCTTCAAACGCGCTCCGCCCTCATCCTGGAAGAAACCCAGCGACGCACCGACGCACGCAACGCCGCCTCCACCGCACTTTGGGCCATGGGCCAGAGCGTCCTGCCCAACAATGGAGGCGCCCGTGCCCCTCCTTCTGGCGATCGCTCATCGTCTGCTTCCTTCGGGGGCTCGTCGCCTGCTCCCTTCGGGGGCTCGTCGCCTGCCCCTTTCGGGGGCTCGTCGCCTGCTCCCTTCGGGGGCGATCGCGCCGGCGGCCGCGGCACCAATTACTTCACCAACACCTTCCGCAGCGGAGGCCGCGGACGCGGCAACGGACGCGGTCGTGGGCGCGGCCGCGACAATCCCTGGCAGTTCAATCCCTGGACGGGGGCCCCTACTCGTGCCCAGCTACAGCAGGCCCCGTGGCAGCCACCTCCATCAACACAGTGGCAGCCGCGCTCGTCAACAACATGGCAGCCGCCGTCCCCAGGCCTCCTCGGCCCGCGCCCCAGCATAACACCACAGGCGTACACAGCCCAGGGCTCCTACGTCCCCACCGCCCACCAGCAACAACAGATCGACCCGGCCCTCCTCGCTGCCCTCAACAACCTGCAGCTACCCGGCAACGACTGGCACATGGACACTGGTGCATCCTCTCACATGGCATCCGATCCTGGTAATCTCCACTCTCTACTTCCATCCTCATCCCAATTTGTCACCGTCGGGAATGGTGCAACTCTTCCTGTCACCCATGTCGGCTCCCAAACTCTTAATACCCTCACTAAACCACTTTATCTTCACAACATACTTCTAGTTCCACAAATCATCAAAAATCTCATATCTGTTCGTCAATTCTGCATCGATAATCACTGCACCATTGAATTTGATCGTTTTGGTTTTTCTGTGAAGGCTCTTCCCAGCGGGATCGTGATTCTCCGATGTAACAGTCTAGGCCCTCTCTACACCGTCAATCCACCTGCCTATGCCGCTACATTCCTCGCCACCATCTCCCACGACCGTTGGCATCGCCGCCTCGGACACCCCGGCCACAACTCCACGCCACCACTACCCACCAGCTTGCCGAATAAAACAGGATCCTCCCTGTGTCATGCATGTCAATTAGGGAAACATGTTAGGTTACCATTTTGTTTGTCGCACTCGTCTACTACTCGTCCGTTTGAACTATTACATTGTGATCTATGGACCTCTCCAGTCCTTAGCATGTCTGGTTTTGCCTATTATCTAGTCATTATTGATGATTTTTCTCATTATTTTTGGAGCTTTCCTATTCGCAAGAAATCCGATGTCTTTGCCACGTTCGTTACTTTTCATGCCTTTGTCACCACCCACTTCTCTCTCCCTATTCTAACTATCCAATGCGACAATGGCAAAGAATTTGACAACATCAAACTAAACTCCTTCTTTCAATCCCATGGAACCATTTTTCGCTTCTCATGCCCCTACACTTCTCAACAAAACGGCAAAGCCGAACGAGCTATTCGCACCATCAATAATGTTATCCGCACCCTTCTTTTCCAAGCCTCCCTGCCTCCCAATTTTTGGGCCGAGGCTCTCCACACTGCCACTCATCTTCTCAACCTTCGTCCCACTGCAGCCCTCCATAGCCAAACCCCACATTTCACCCTATACGGTACACATCCATCCTATGATCACCTACGCGTGTTTGGTTGTCTCTGCTATGTCAACATCTCCTCCACTAGTCCCCACAAACTAGCCCCACGCGCCACCAAATGTATTTTTCTCGGTTATCCATCCCGTCACAAAGGCTATAGGTGTCTCGACATATCCTCTCGACGCATCCTAATCTCCCGACATGTCACGTTCGATGAACATACTTTCCCTTATGCCTCCATCACACAACCATCTACACCACCTGCCATCATCGACCCCATAGACCCTCACTTCCTACCAATCCCTCCCACCATACCCACGTCGGCACCACCATCTCTCACTCCACCCCCTGCCGCGGCAGAGAACTCTGCTGCCGCGAGCCCACGCCAGCCTGCCGCCGCCTCTTCTCCTGCCGCGGCACCCCTTTCCCCTGCCGTGGCAGCTCCTTCCCCTGACTCGCCTCCACGGCAGCCTGACACCGCTCTGTCTCCTACCGTGGCAGCGCCGCGGCCTAGCTTTACTCATGTATACACTCGCCGCCCTTCAGCACCACCACCCGTCATCCATCGCACTCGTAGCACCACCGGTAAACTCCCACCTCCCATCGATAAACTCAATCTCTCCGCCACCGTCTCTTCCCCTATTCCTCACAATTATCTAGTCGCTCTTCGTGATCCTTCCTGGCGCCAAGCCATGCAGGACGAATATGATGCTCTTCTCCAAAACCAAACCTGGACTCTCGTCCCTCCCCCTCCTAGCGCCAACATCGTCAGTGGCAAATGGATTTTTCGCCACAAATTCAATTCCGATGGATCTCTTGCTCGTCACAAGGCACGTTGGGTCGTTCGTGGTTTCACACAACAACCTGGCATTGACTTCGATGAGACTTTCAGCCCTGTCGTCAAACCAGCCACCATCCGTGTTGTTCTCTCCCTCGCCGTGTCTCAAAATTGGCCCATCCATCAACTCGACGTCAAAAACGCCTTTCTTCACGGCAACCTTTCTGAAGAAGTCTACAGCCAACAACCCTCGGGGTTTATCGATCCCTCTCGTCCCACTCATGTTTGTCGTCTCCTCAAATCACTATACGGTCTTAAACAGGCTCCTCGGGCTTGGTTTCAACGATTTGCTACCTTTGCTCGTTCTATTGGCTTTCTTGAATCCAAATCTGATAACTCTCTCTTCACTCTCCATCGCGGCTCTGACATCGCTTACCTTCTTCTCTATGTTGATGACATTGTTCTTACCACATCCACCACTTCCTTTCTCCATTCCATCATCAACACTTTCAGCCGCGAGTTTGCCATGAAAGACCTCGGACCCCTTCGTCATTTTCTCGGTATCTCTGTCACTCGCCAACCCCATTCTCTTCACCTATCTCAACGTCAATATATCCTAGATATCCTACACCGTGCCGGCATGAGTGACTGTCATCCGTCCTCCACTCCTGTTGATACCAAATCAAAACTTCCTGCATCTACCGGTTCTCCTGTGGCTGATCCCTTTCTCTATCGCAGTCTAGCCGGCGCTCTTCAATACATGACTCTTACTCGGCCCGAAATCTCCTACGCTGTTCAACAAGTTTGCCTTCACATGCACGATCCCCGTGAACCTCATCTCCTCATTGTCAAACGGATTCTTCGCTACCTCAAGGGGACTCTCGATCATGGTCTTACCCTACATTCCTCTACCTCTCACTCTCTCGTTGCCTACTCGGATGCTGATTGGGCAGGATGTCCAGATACTCGCCGGTCTACGTCAGGGTACTGTGTGTTCTTGGGTGACAACCTGGTCTCTTGGTCATCTCGCCGCCAGCCCACCGTGTCACGCTCTAGCGCTGAGGCTGAATACCGTGCTGTTGCCACTGCTGTTGCCGAGACTTGTTGGCTCCGTAATCTTCTGCAGGAGCTCAGGCGTCCTCTTGACAGCGCTACAATTGTCTACTGTGATAACGTGAGCGCTGTTTATCTCTCGGCCAACCCAGTCCAGCATCGGCGTACCAAGCACATCGAACTTGATATACATTTTGTGCGTGAGAAGGTGGCTCTTGGGGCTCTGCGAGTGTTACATGTACCCTCCAGTTCTCAGTTTGCTGACATCTTCACTAAGGGGCTACCGTCTGTCTTATTTCATGAATTTCGATCCAGTCTTCACGTCGGCGAAGCACCGAGTTCAGACTGCGGGGGCGTGTTAGGGAGACATTCTCCCGTGCGGCTAACCAAGATTAGTTAGGGATATTTCTTGTGTAACAATCCTTGTAACCTTGACTTGTACCGCAAGTCCTTGTGCATATAAATAGAAACAGAGGGAGAGGAGGCGTGCCATTGAGCAGCCCATTGTTTCAAGATTAAATAGCATAATTATTAGTTGGGCCAGCTCCTTCTTTTCACAATTCACATGACTTGTCCTGATAATCAAGGATAATATGAACCCAGCAGTTCATGTAAAAAATAATCCTCATCCTGTTGTAATTTCATTGACCTGCAATAAAATCAACCGAAAATCCACATAGAAGAAGGGGATGTTTTGCAATCCGATCCACACGTAACCTTTTCTAGCATGCTCAATGGGGAAAAAAGCCAAAGCTGTAGTGCTTTACCTGCCAAGGAGGTGCCCACATCCAACAGTACGTAGCAATGTAGCATGTGTCAGTATGCAGTGGTCGGCACGGCGAGCTCGATGTTTGACGCAGCTGTGCGTCCAGTCTTGGTAGTCTGGTAGACCATGGTCCTCCACTTGCTGCTTGGCGCTAACACATCTAGGGAAGATGCTATGATCATCCGCGGACAGGAGGAAGTGAGGAATGTCAGCGTTCCTGCTGAAAGGCGAAGGAAGCCGAAGATGCACCAAAACTACTCTGCTTCTAAGGATTGGAGAGAGGAAGCCAGAGGCTCAGAGGATGAGGTGGTTGGACGGGAGTAGTGGAACCTTGAAGGATCTCCGTTCAAAGATCAATTTGGTTCCGTGTTCCATGTTCAGATCTCGGCGATGGATACATGTGCCCTCGATGTAGAACGAATGAGTAAAGACAATATCTTCTTGTCGCCATAGATGGAGCAGTGCTGGGGCCAAAGAACTAAAACCGGAAGGAACGGGTAGAACCTAGGGTTAGGCTAGGACCAGGATCGTTTTTTCCTTACAGCCTCCTGCGACACATCACCTCCGATCGTGTTCATCCATCTTTGACCAAGATCAATTTTCTCCTCACGGCCGCCGGTGGCGTCATCTCCGATCTTGTCCGCACCTTCACCCAGGACACTTAAGAGATGTACATACGCGGAGGAGGCATGGCAATCCGAAGGAAATTGCTGGCTGGAATAGGATTTTTCCTCGCCACCGTCGCGGCATCACCTCCGACCTTGTCCGTGCCTTCTTGATCAGAATCAATTTCCTTCTCGCAGACGCCGCTCCGATCCTGTCCAACTAACACCTGGAAACGTGACCTTGTCCGTGCCTTCTTGATCAGAATCGATTTCCTTCTTGCAGACGCCGCTCCGATCCTGTCCGACCAAACCCCTGGAAACGTGAAGTGGTGTAGCTCTGTAAATTGTATCGCATGCATGATTTGACCTTATTCTTTGGCGATGCATGCATGCATATGCATCTATGTTAGCTTGGCGTGCTTCATAGCATAGAGCAAAGGATCTGAAGCTAAGGCTCTTAGGTTTAGGTTTCACGTTTTTGATGTGGCGGCTATGTTGTGGATAAAAAGTAAATAGAAGAAAACGGTGACAGGGATATACCTAGTACGTTATTTGTTGTTGTATGGCAATGGTGGGTAATTTCCACTTAAGTCTAATCTAATGGCTATAGATTTTCGGTCTATAAAATAAATGGTCAGATGTTTGTAATTATTGTGGTAATTTCTCATGTAATTCTCTTTTTCTGGTTAGCCCGTAATTTACTTTTAATATATAATAGATTTAATTATTTTCTCAAGCAAGTGGATATATGACATCATTTTACTCCATTGGCATCTTCTGGGCTGATTAAGACTATATGGAAGGACACAGTAGGCAAAGTTGATATGTTAAATGTGGCAGCTGTTGGTTTAGGAGGCAGACTGGCAGTGGCAGGTGTTGGGATGTACCTGAAGATGAAAAATCCATCTGTGGAGATAGTGTTCGTGGAACCTTCAGAGAGAGAGTTGTGATTTTAGGTAACTCCGTACTCATAATATGCGGTACAATATTATTGCTGCAACAAAGCCCTGATTGATCTTTGTGATGTAAATTAAGGTTTGCTTCCAGTTAATCCATTGAAACGAGATTTTAAATCTATATTAGCTTCTAAATAAGTGTGTTGCTGACATGAGAGTAATATCATGTTTTACCTGAGAAGTCATTGGTGAATTTTACATATATTGCCATATTGGTATGGATTCTAAAACCTGATAGGCAATGCTACCTTTCACAGGCAATAGCACATTTTACCTGATAAAATTGCTTCTTTTTCTATGAAATTACTCAGTGCTCATATATGAGAAAATGCCCGAAGAGTTGCTGAAGGAGGCCTTGTCATTGACCGGTTGAGTGGCTGTCGAGCATTATGTTGAAAATTCTTCAAAGGTACATCGCTTCTTTTACTCCTTTGATTTACATGTGTAACAGTTTTGCAAGCTTAGATTCAGAAGTTGGTACTCACATCCGCATATTGTTCGTATGATTCATGGATTGCGATATACTTTGCAAGGCAATGGATTGCTATAAATTTGACCTTCTCATTATGGTGTTCATGTCATGTGCAAAAATAGATTGTAAGGACGGAAGGAGGTGCAGAACAGGGCAGCCCAGTGTTCTCTTATCCAGATTTCCGAGGGAATCATCCTTCCATGACAATGGCTAAATCATGTAAGTTTGGTAGCCTCCACTTCAATATTCTATCTTTTAGTATTCTAATAATGGAGTTGGTCCATGTGCAATATTAATTTTCCATTATAGATGTTATTCTCTTCTGAAGATTACTGTCCGGGCACCTCCGTTTATATCCTGCTATGTGAAATAGCTGGTTCCGGTTTTCTCGTGTTACGCACTTACACTGCAGACCTTTTGGAAAATCATGGTTTTCTTCGTTCTATAGCACAACGACAAATATTGAATTTTTTGGTGGGGCTCCTGGTCAGGTGTAAGGCCGCGACACCTGGCGTCGACTGCTGAAGGTATGATTTCTCGTTCTGGTTTGCATATCTGAGTGTGTTGTATGCAGAAAAGTGATTTGATTATTTGTACTTTTGAAGAAACAGAAATCTTGGTTGTTGAAATTCTATTAAAAAGACAAGCATATATTCATTTATGATATAGTACCTTCAACATATAGTCTTCTGTAAGTTAAATACCATCAGGTATAATACGAGGCATTTTCTTCATTTGGTTCACAGATTATAGGTACTTATTGTATCCGATTCTTGCATGTTCATGGAGAGCATCCGATGGATATTCTCATACCTCTGTAAATGAACATTGCCTACCTTGTATGTTACGTTCAAATAATTCTATGCTTGTGCAATATATGTCTCGGAATTTCCTTTTTGCATGTGTGCTCTGGTTATCTCTTCTGAAGATTACTGTCCGGGCACCTCCGTTTATATCCTGCTATGTGAAATAGCTGGTTCCCGTTTGCTCGTGTTACACACTTACACTGCTGACCTTTTAGAAAATCATGGTTTTGTTCCTCGTTCTACAGCACAACAACAAATATTGAATTTTTTGGTGGGGCTCCTGGTCAGTTGATTTTTCCCTGTAAGGCCGCGACACCTGGCGTCGACTGCTGAACGTATGATTTCTCGTTCTGGTTTGCTTATCTGAGTGTTGTATGCAGAAAAATGATTTGATTATTTGTATTTTGAAGAAACAGAAATCTTGGTTGTTGGAATTCTATGAAAAAGATAAACTATGTTATATTTGTCGTGACTTAAATCACCATAAAGTGACATAGATGGATGACAAAAAAAAATGGGTCCTTGATTTTGCCAATTACGTCAGTGAGCTACTCCTCTTTGCTGCGCATATGCATATTGGTATGTTAGTGTTACTTTGCGAATGTAAACGCAAGGTTTTGCAGAATACATTACCGTTGATCTGGTGAGGCCCAACCATAGCAAGAAGGGTCAAAGAAAGCCAAAAAATAGTCTTTGGTGCGTGCCTGCAATCGTTTGGCCTACAGTTCCTGAAAGTAGGTTCGTTGTTGGTTATGTATTGTGAACTATTTGTTTCCAGTTTTCCTAATAGTGAATTTAGCCTTGGTATCTCCTTTTGATGTGTTGACTAACACATTCACTCCGTGGGTTAGCTAGCAGAGCCTCTTTTCCTTCTACACGATAGTGTTGATTTCTCTGAACAGTGAACAATGGTTGGACATAGATTAGTCATAACAAGCAGAAGTATGGCTGCAATTGTCCATGAAGCACTCCAGCTCCTGTCACCTTGTTGAAGTGCCTGCACAAGATCTGGACATGCTCTCATATTGCCCCAGGTTATACTGATGGGTCATCGTGGAGATTATGGTAATGTCATGTGTGCTGGATATTTTCTAGCTCTCCTTTTTTCTTTTCTTTGGGTTATCCCCAAAAAAGGCGTGCCAATTGAAAACTGCATTAGTTTCTTAATATTGGTTTTAGCTAACAGTTCAAGTATGAGCTGACATGCATTTGGTGTGACAGAATTTGATGTTGCCCCTTGTCTTGAGTTTAACCCTTTTAAAATTTGGATACAACTCTATGATATGTACCTACAGCTGTTAGATCATATTTTATAGAGCCATCTCGAGAATCTTTGGTATTAGTAAGGTCACCTGTGATGATTTAATATAAGTTTGTCTGTTAGATCCAGCATTTGAATATTTGTTGCTCATGCTAATCTTTACTATTAAATTGCAATAGGTGACTGGCTGGTGTCACAAATGAGCTTTTTGTTCACCCTTGGTCTGAAGTTCCCCCGCTGGCCCATATGGTCGGTCTTCTTCCGAATTTTGGTATGGTTGGTATGGCCCAGTAAACGACTGAACGGTCCAACAAAATCTTGATACCCTCGAAAAAAAAACTTGATCGCTCTAATTCAAGCTCGAGCAACGGATCGATCTGAGCTTTATAAGACGTGTATCTCCAGGAGCAACGGGACGGCGCGGGGAATCGACGGGAGCAGCTGGCGGCAGCAGCCACCCGGGTAGCTCGCGCGGCATCCTCTGCAGAAATTACTTATGAAGTCGAAGTCATGGTTTTTGTCGAGCGATGGAGGTGGAGGTCGTCTCCTGCAAAAATTACTGATCCATGATTATGATCGATCAGTCCATCAGATAGCTAGAGCTTTGCATCTGCCTGCAGGTCCTCGGCGGAAAGTACTCTTCAATCGATCAATAGATCATCTAGCTAGCCAGCTTTGTACATCGCTGATTCCTTCGTACATATCTTTGTACTACTAAATCGCAGGAACAGCTTTCCTCTAGGAATTGCATTGATGTTCCGTTCGGTAAAGGTGCCATATATCTCATTCATGTCGAATACTCTCCAACAAAGGCCGGCCCTGATGAACCGGCGGAGGCGACATCCATCAGGCACTCGTGGCCTTCATCCTCTGCGCGGAAAAAGGCGACGCACGATCCCGGGACTATTGGCATCACAAGCACCTAAGACGCCCGTCCGTGGGGTGGCCCAGCGGCTCACGGCCGGCGTCGGGGCACGCCGCGACATGCTACTCCTAATACGGCGGCAACAGCCGGCGTTCCACGGCTGGCGCACGACACATACTCCTACACATCCAGCGTACGACGGGGCATGCGTTCCTTCTAAGGCGGTAACAGCGGTGGCCCACAGTCGGCGCACAACCCCACCTGCTCCACCCTAAGGTGGCGGCTGCATTGCTTGTCGATCGGCCCACGGCGAACGGCGCACGACACTTCTTGCTACTCCCCAAGGCAATGGTGACAATGGCCCTGGGTCGGCGTGGCTGCGTGGCCTCATCACTCACAACAATGGTGATTTGGATAAGAAATTCATGGTTGGAACCGCATAGAAGAGAAGGCAAAATCATATATCTCATATCCTTTCAGAAGGTTTGAAACTTAGTCCATCTGTTTTATTTTCTGGCTGATTTATTAGACTAGGTAACCTTGTGTTTTCGAGTGTGAGATGAATGTTGAATATCGCTTTGCCTTTCTATTCTTCAGGATCGACTCCGTTATAACATCACACGCTCTAAATACATGCTAGGTGTTACCTCTTCTTAGTTTAGCCCTTAACAGTTATAATTAACCCACAATTCAATGGTCGTCACGCCGTTTTGATGCACTGCTATACACTCTCTTCTTAGTTGAGAGCATTGAAAATTACGATTAACTCGTAGCAACGCACGAGTATTCAGCTAGTTTCTAATATAAGTTGGTTATCATCATATTGACATGCTTTACTCTACTGAAACCTTCGTCTAAAGGTGGATACCTCCTTTTTACTAATAACTTATTGTTTGTATTTTTTGAATGTGGATTTCATTAGTTGTTCCTATTTTCAAAGCTAATTGAGTGGCATGGCTGTAGTGTGGTGGTGCTTTCTATGGAAACCTTAATTATGTACTCATAAGCATAAAGTTGAGGTGATATTAGTTACCAGATCGTCAAATAGTCAATTTTAGCATCAGGATTCATCTTTGCTCGGTTTTGCATCATGGAATAATAATTTTTCTGAATATGAGAATTGGCTTATTGGATTTACATGTAATTAACAAGTATGTAGTGTTCAACATGGCCACAAAATTAAAATGAAGCTCTTCTGATGTAGTACTCAAAATAAATACATGCACTAAGCTCATTAAGGTATCACAGGGGAGAACAGCCTATCTATAGTCTTTAAAGTTCATATCTTTGTTGTGTAGCTTCAGTGCCAGGATACTCATATTGAAATGTCCATCCTTTGATCATTCCAGGTTATAGAATGATGTGCAGGTTCAGGTTTATATAATAGTTTAAGCGATGGTTATGAACTCCCTTATATTTCACTATGTGGTGTGTGCTGTGGCACCCAGCCGCTGAGTCTGGATATGCTTTGTTAGTGGCAGCCCTATTTTTGTTTAGTTTCTCGTTATGAAAGAAGTGGCTCCGTTCTTTGTAAGAGAACAACACTGGTAGAACCAAATTTTCGCTTCACTGTCTGTTGGTTATTGCTTGTTGCATGACCTTATCAGGACAGTATTGCTTGCTGTTATTCAAAACAAACAGCTTCAGTTTCATTTATATCTCCAAAACCTATATATATCAACACTAATCCTTCAAAAATCTGATCCCCGATGGCCTGATTAGTGACAGTTTGCTCACAAGAGAACCACAATATCTTATTTCGTGCGTCCACGGTCCACACCAGTTTGAGTGCAGTGCACCAGTTATTTCCGACGTGCCTTATTTTTGTTTTTGTTTTTTTTGTGATGTTCAGACTAGGCTGCTGATGGGCAACTTCATCGTGAACAAAGACTCTGGGACCGGGAAATTTAGGGGACTGCTCCAGGTGTTGATTCTGCAAGACAGCAAGCCACCTTAGTGCCAGTCACTTGCTATGTATTGCGAACTGTGCGGTTAAGAAAATGTATGGCTCCGACAGGCGACAGTTCCCTTGGGAATTAGTATTCTGCAGACTGCATGTATTGCTCCTCTAGGTTAAGAAATTTGTGCTACCACTCTGTTGCCAATGGAGGCATAGATTTATCCTAGCTCGTTACTGTCATCGGCATTATTTGTTTTGTACAACACCTATTCGATAAAATTCTAGTGAGAAAAAATCAAGTGGATGCAAGGTGGTGAGAGAGTGTCAGCAGCGGCTCGAGCGAAATCGAGCGTGCGGCAGCTCGAGCGCCATTGAGCACGCCGCAGCACCCTTTCTGCGGAAGTGCCATTCAAGACTAGGTGCAGCTTCGGAAGTTGCGCACGTATCGAGTGACTACGAGCATGGCCGAGAGACGATTGTGAGCTTCTCCCAATCCTTCTCTCCCAGCTGATGCAATGTTCTTTATTTTATTTTTTACATGTATGCACAGTTTGTACGGTGAGGTGTTTGGTGTTTGGCTATTTCTCTAGAGTGATAGGTATATCTTCAACTTTTTTTTTTCTGGTGGAGTGCTTGATTGAATTACTTGCAGAAAGTATGGTATAGATTTATTTATGTCATAGATAGCAGCACAAACTATACATTGGGTTTTGTTTCTTGTTAAGCTCTATGATGTAGATGTAAATCTTTTAGTATGTCCATGTCACAGAATTCATTGCTCATTTTATTTCTAGGAGTAAAGCATTGGTGTAGATTTTGGTTTACGGTGGGGCTGTAGCTGCAGTGGCAGAAGGCATCCTGTGAATAATCTTGAGATTGCATTGGAGGCTCCCCTTATTTATATTTATTTGACTAGATATTCTTACAGGATTCAATAAATCCATTTAATCTTGATATGTACATTAATAGATTCCTGTTAACTACTACATTGTGCAAAATAAATCATGTGCGTGTGCATAGTATGTCCCAAGACATTTTACAAGTAGAGAATTATGCCGCCATTTATAGTGTTCAGTATTGAGACCATTGTATATTTCTCAGGGTAACTTGCAAATTATGGGCACGCCCGAGGGTTGAAGCTTGCTATTTACAGTGATGTTGGGTATGCCAAACACTAATATGTTCCCATTCTGTTGCAACTAAACTCTGCATACTTCTATGTGATTACTTGAGAATACTGTTTCTATGACATGTCTGGCTTGCTACTGCTGCCGAGCAAAATCAATGGCTTCTTCAGTTAAACAAGGTACAAACCAGTCTGCATATCCTTTCGTTTATTGGCTGGCAGTTGGTTAAAGTTGAAACATGCCATTTGCGTTTATATTCTGCGAATCAGTCATTTTGTGGAACTGAGCCTGCTCCATTCAATTACGAAACCATCTACTTATTGCGTCCAGCAATTGTTTTGTTTCTCTTGTTCCTTTTCCAATTGAAAACATGTCATAATATGGCATGAAACGATCGCTATAAAAAATCACAGATTCTACATCTATTGATCAGTTAAGTGTGACATTGCATAAATAATCGTGTGATTAACCATAGATTTTTTTTTAGTTAGAGGAAAGTTCAATAGAGAGAAATGTTGGCTGCTAAAGCTAAATACTTATTTGACTTTTTTCTCATCGTAGATTATGTTCTCAGGAGCAGATTTTGGCAACTGATGCAGAAGTTCCTACAGCTTGGTAATATTTTTTTGTTGGGATGAATTGACTCGGAAGGAAAATCAAGCTCTTTTGACATTTGTTGAGACTAAAGCCTATGCATTTACCAGTGATTTTGTACATACTTATACTTATATTGTTTACTAAACTTTCTATATATGTATTTTGGTAATGCATATATAAAATCTCGAACCAATTTTTTGGGGTTAATTAGATAGATGCCACTGCAATTTTTGGCTATTTGAGAAACACCACTACAACTTTCGTCTTTTGAAAAATGCCACTACAATTTTATATACATTCCATAAAAGCCATTACGTCCATTTAAACACTTATACCGGCTAATATACACTTGTATTTTTAGCTTAGATATGTATACATGGTGGGCTGCACCTGAAAAAGCATAGGGAGGTAACAGTAAAATTAAAAAATAAATGGATAAAATTTTGACAGAATAAAATTGAACAAAATAATATTTAGTCTTAAATATGTACGTTGAAGATCTAAGTTCAACATCTCATACATTAAATCTCATACATGTTCTCATCGTCCAAATGTAATACATTTCTTTTCATTATCAATTTGGTCAGCTAAATCATATTTGGATTATACGTTATTATGCTAGCTTAAAACTAGCAACCTGAGATGCGGAAACTCAAATCGGTTGAGCAAGCTCCCGTTACACATACCAAGAATAGACAAGAAATACAGTCAATTACGGGAGGAGCTGGCTACCCCCCGGTGTTCTACCAAGAATAGACACCGGTGTTTTAGAGTTCCGGTCTGAACTGCCCACGATACATGAGAGTGAGATGAGAATCTTCATTTTTGTTTCGGGTGGAGCTTGCCACCGTGTCCCAGCATCAAGCTAAAGTGAATAGGCCCCACCCTTATACTTATTTTGGACAAAATACAAGTATATTTTGGTCAGTATGTGTGATTAAATAGACATAATGTTGTCTGTAGAATGTACAGAGAATTGTAGTGGTGTTTTCAAAAGACGAAAATTGTAGTGGCGTTTCTCAAATAGTTAGAAATTGCAATGGCCATCTATCTAATTAACCCTTTGTTTTGTCTTGAAGTAGATACATTTTTTCTTGGAATTATTAATTTTCTTTTTATGCTTTTTTTATTGTGCTACCTCTTTCGATACAATAAGCATAATTTAGTGGAGGAGCTTATACAAAAGCATAAAAGCTAAAAAATAGTGTGAAATCGTAATAAATTGTGAATGCAAGATAGTAAAGCAGTTACATTCCGAGCTAATTTTTAATACTAAAATAAGTTAAAACTTATGGTTTAAATTCTAACTTGATAACGTCATTTGCGCGATAGCACAACGGGTCATCTAGTATGAATAATAGCACCAACGATTCGAAGAAAGGGTCTTCCCAATATAATAGGACAAGATGCATTGCATTCAATATCCAAGTCAACAAAATCAACGGGGACAAGGTTATTGTTAACCGTAATGTGAACATTGTCAATCCTCCCCAAAGGTTTTTTTATAGAATTATCAGCAAGATTAACATCCAAATAACAATATTTCAATGGTGGCAAGTCAAGCATATCATAGAGTTTCTTAGGCATAACAGAAATACTTGCACCAAGATCACATAAAGCATTACAATCAAAATCATTGACCTTCATTTTAATGATGGGCTCCCAACCATCTTCTAACTTCCTAGGAATAGAAGCTTCAAGTTTTAATTCCTCTTCTCTAACTTTAATGAGAGCATTTGTAATATATTTTGTAAAGACCAAATTTATAGCACTAGCATTAGGACTTCTAGCAAGTTTTTGCAAGAACTTAATAACTTCAGAGATATGACAATTATCAAAATCAAAACCATTATGATCTAAAGCAATGGGATCATTGTCCCCAATACTCTGAAAAATTTCAGCACTTTTATCACAAACAGTTTTAGCAGTTTCAGGCAATTTTGCATGCTTTGTATTAGAAGTAGAAACATTACCAACACCAATTATTTTACCATTGATAGTAGGAGATTTAGCAACATGTGAAGCATCAACATTACTAGTGGTGATAATAGTCCAAACTTTAGCTACATTATTCTCTTTAGCAAGTTTTTCTTCTCTTTTCCACCTAGCATGCAATTCAGCCATCATTCTAATATTATCATTAATTCGAACTTGGATAGCGTTTGCTGTAGCAAATGACTTAATATCTTTATCTTCATTAGGAATAACTTTCAATTTTAAAAGATCAACATCAACAGCAAGACTATCAACCTTAGAAGCAAGAACATCAATTTTACCAAGCTTTTCTTCAACAGATTTTGTAAAAGCAGTTTGTGTACTAATAAATTCTTTAAGCATGACTTCAAGACAAGAGGGTGCACTCCTACTATTGTTGTAAAAATTACCATAAGAATTACCATAACCATTACCATTATTAGAAGGATATGGCCTATAGTTGTTACCAAAATTATTCCTATAAGCATTGTTGTTGAAATTATTACTTTTAATGAAGTTCACATCAACATGCTCTTCTTGAGCAACCAATGAAGCTAAAGGAACATTATTAGGATCAACATTAGATCTACCATTAACAAGCATAGACATAATAACATCAATCTTATAACTCAAGGAGGAGGTTTCTTCAACAGAATTTACCTTCTTACCTTGAGGAGTCCTTTCAGTGTGCCATTCAGAGTAGTTGATCATCATATCATCAAGAAGCTTTGTTGCAGCACCCAAAGTGATGGACATAAAAGTACCTCCAGCAGCTGAATCCAATAGGTTCCTTGAAGAAAAAATTAATCCTGCATAGAAGGTTTGGATGATCATCCAAGTAGTTAGTCCATGGGTAGGGCAATTCTTTACCAAAGATTTCATTCTTTCCCATGCTTGGGAAACATGTTCATTATTCAATTGCTTAAAATTCATGATGCTACTTCTCAAAGATATAATTTTAGCAGGAGGATAATATCTTCCAATGAAAGCATCTTTACATTTAGTCCATGAATCAGTACTATTCTTAGGCAAAGATAGCAACCAATCTTTAGCTCTTCCTCTTAAGGAGAAATGAAACAATTTCAGTTTTATAATATCCCCATCTACATCCTTATACTTTTGCATTTCACAAAGTTCAACAAAATTATTAAGATGGGCAGCAGCATCATCAGTACTAACACCAGAAAATTGCTCTCTCATAACAAGATTTAGTAAAGCATGTTTAATTTCATAAAATTCTGCTGTAGTGGCAGGTGGAGCAATAGGAGTGCATATGAAATCATTATTGTTGGTGCTAGTGAAATCACACAACTTAGTGTTCTCAGGAGTATTCATTTTAACAATAATAAAAATTAGTAAAGCAAAACCGAATTAAGTAAAGTAAAACAAGTAACTAACTTTTTTTGTGTTTTTTATATAAAGAAAGCAAACAAAACAGAAAATAAAATAAAGCAAGACAATAAACAAAGTAAAGAGATTGGGTGTGAGAGACTCCCCTTGCAGCGTGTCTTGATCTCCCCGGCAACGGCGCCAGAAAATATGCTTGATGACGCGTGAAGCACACGTCCGTCGGGAACCCCAAGAGGAAGGTGTGATGCGTACAGCAGCAAGTTTCCCTCAGTAAGAAACCAAGGTTATCGAACCAGTAGGAGATGAAGGCCACGTGAAGGTTGTTGGTGAAGGAGTGTAGTGCGGCGCAACACCAGTGATTCCGGTGCCAACATGGAACCTGCACAACACAATCAAAATACTTTGCCCCAACTTAACAGTGAGGTTATCAATCTCACCGTCTTGCTGTAAATAAAGGATTAAGCGTATGGTGTGGAGAATGATGTTTGCTTGCAAAGAACAACAGAGAACAATGATTGCACTAGATTGTATTTCAGATGTACAAGAATGGACCGGGGTCCACGGTTCACTAGTGGTGTCTCTCCAATAAGATAAATAACATGTTGGGTGAACAAATTACAGTTGGGCAATTGACAAATAGAGAGGGCATAACAATGCACATACATATCATGATGACTACTATGACATTTACTTAGGGCATTACGACAAATAACATAGACCGCTATCCAGCATGCATCTATGCCTAAAAAGTCCACCTTCGGGTTAGCATCCGCACCCCTTCCAGTATTAAGTTGCAAACAACAGACAATTGCATTAAGTACTGTGCGTAATGTAAACAATACAAATATCCTTAGACAAAGCATTGATGTTTTATCCCTTGGCCAGAGCCTCTACTAGCAACGGAGAGCATGCAAGATCATAAACAACACATATATGATAGATCGATAATCAACTTGACATAGTATTCCGTATTCATCGGATCCCAACAAACACAACATGTAGCATTACAAATAGATGATCTTGATCATGATAGGCAGCTCACAAGATCTAAACATGATAGCACAAGAGGAGAAGACAACCATCTAGCTACTGCTATGAACCCATAGTCCAAGGATGAACTACTCACGCATTAGTCCGGAGGCGGGCATGGTGATGTAGAGCCCTCCGGTGATGATTCCCCTCTCCGGCAGGGTGCCGGAGGCCATCTTCAGAACCCTCCGAGATGGGGTTGATGGTGGCGGCGTCTCTGGAACTTTTCTCGTATCGTGGCTCTCGGTACTAGGGTTTTCGCGACGGAAAGATTATATAGGCGAAGGGGCAGAGTCGGGGGACGCCCGAGGGGCCCACCCCATATGGCGGTGCGGCCAGGGGTGGGGCCGCGCCCCCCTATGGTGTGGTCGCCTCGTGGCCCCTCTTCGTCTCCTCTTCGGTGTTCTAGAAGGCTCCGTGGAAAATAAGACCGTGGGCTTTTGTTTCGTCCAATTCCGAGAATATTTCCTATGTAGGATTTCTGAAACCAAAAATAGCAGAAAATAGGAACTGGCGCTTCGGCATCTTGTTAATAGGTTAGTACCGGAAAATGCATCAAAATGATGTAAAGTGTATATAAAACATGTGAGTATTGTCATAAAACTAGCATGAAACATAAGAAATTATAGATACGTTTGAGACGTATCATACCCTTCCGGTGTAAGTGATTTACATGATCTCATGGTCGAAGGACTTAGGCAACTATGTATCGAAAGCTTATAGCAAATTGAACTTAATGACTTGATCTTATGCTATGCTTATTTGGGTGTGTGTCCATTATATCATTCACCTAATGACATAACCTTGTTATTAATAACATCCAATGTTTATGATCACGAAACCATGATCATACATTAATCAACAAGCTAGTTATACAAGAGGCTTATTAGGGACTCCTTGTTGTTTACATAACACACATGTATCAATGTTTCGGTTAATACAATTATAGCATGGGATGTAAACATTTATCATGAACAGTAAGATATAACAATAACTAATTTATTATTGCCTCTTGGGCATATCTCCAACAGTCTCCCACTTGCACTAGAGTCAATAATCTAGATTACATTTGAAAAGATATAACACCTTGGCCTTCTGGTGCTTATCATGTTTTGCTCAAGGGAGAGGTTTTTAGTCAACGGATCTGACTGTTCAGAAACGTACGTATTTTGCAATTCATTCGTGTCTCTACGCATCACTCATTTTCCAAATGAGTCGGCATTAATTATATATGCTTAGTCCTCTGGTGGAACCTTAATTCCGCGGTCTGAAAATAAGTCACTAATATTGTCATACACAATATAGCTTCAAAGTTCTGACACTATCGGAACTACACCAAGTTCTCAAAGAACTCCTCGACTTAACATCCTCAGTCATTGTCAAAACAATGACATACTCTGCCTTCGTTTGTAGAATCCGTCACAATATTTAGAACTGATCTAAATCTAGCATAGACTTCTTCTAGCTCATTGTGCTACCTTTTAAACAACACTTAGCCTAATTAAGATTTGAAATTCATTTTTATATGTGACCAAACTAATATCGGTGCAACACCTTACAATGATTTGTTTGTCATTACCCCATATAAAACTATATATATCCTTGGTTCTTCTTAAGAACTCAGGGATATTCTTACTGTTTTTCAATGATCATCACATGAATCATTTTGGTATATGCTCCTAACTTTTTAGAGCACAGGACATCTGATTTTTTACATATTATTCGTGATCTAAAATCACTCATGTGTTTTTACTCATCGAGTGTCAAATACACTCAAGTCTTGTTAAACCTTCACATGAAAAGAACACCTTCTTAATATTTCTATATTGAACTACTTCAATATCCATTCTATGTACTTTGACTTGAACTTATTATGTGTTTCAATCTATCTTCATAGATCTTGACACTAAATAGGTTTCAGTCTATATCCTTTCATTGAAGTTAATTCTCAATGAAACCTTTTAATCAAGTATATAATTACATCATTTATAACCAACTATATGTCATCTACATAAAGTATTATAAATATGTCTCATCGTTCCCACTTAATTTCTTGCAAATGCAAGCATCTTCATCGTTTCTGATGAAATCAAAAACTCTTTGACTATTTCATTCGGTGAAGATTCCAACTCCCTGATACTTACTTCATCCATTTGAAGTTCGTATACCTATCTAGTATTCCACGGACTAGCAAAACTCTTGGTTGTATCTTGTATACACCTTTAATACACACTTCTGTTAAGTAATGTATTTTGCCATCCTACTAGCATATCTCATAAAAGAAATATGTAGCGATTACTAGAATAATCCACATAGACTATAAGCATTGCTACGGAAGATCTAATCTTATTGTAGTCAACTCTTTGAACTTTGTCGTAAAAAACTTTTCAACAAGTCAAGCTTCTTCAATGATATTTCATCCAAGTCCATCAATTTTATAGATGTATTTACTTTCAAAAAGTATTCACCTATCTTGGATTTCATGGCGCATAGCCATTTTAACGGAGTCAGGGCCCATCATAACTTATTTGTTTGTAGTTGGTTTATCATTGTTCAAAATCAATTCTTTATCCACAAATCATTTATTTGATCACAAAGTAAACCATACCTACAAGGTTCAATAGGTAATTCGATCTCCATGGCTAAAACACTTTGTAGTCATGGGAACCATGATCTCGTGGCCACTTCCGGAACCATTTCCGATGCTGCGCTACTCTGATCATTACGCTCAGGTTCATAAACCTTATCAAGTTCTATTTTCCTCCCACTTAAATACTTCGCTAGAAAACAATTTCTTAGAAATAAGCAAGTAACATTAACAAACACTTTTGTCTTTTACTTCACAGTGGAAAGAATTCCCAATTCTGGGATAACAACAAAGACATTCATCCGATTTTGGTTGTAAACTTATTTACTTATATCAAATTTTTAAGAAAGGACTATTATGGTTTATACCCACGCCACAACTCGTATGGTATCATTTCAACGGATCATGATGATGCTCTATTCAGTGTAAAAGCGGTAGTCTCTGAAGTATAATCCACAAAAATATAATGGCTTCATTTTATTTTATCTCATCATTAATCCAACAAGGTTTGGATACGTCTCTCGGATACTCCATCATCACTATGATACTCCATGACACATGAGTTGTAGAACAATTTCATAACTCTCTTAGATGTTCGCTAAAACTCGTAATTCAAATATTTCCACCATGATCCAATCATAGATATTTGACTTTTTCTATTATGATGATTTTCACTTCATGCTGAAATTTATTTGAATCCGTTCAAATGTTTCAAAACTTTTCCTTACCGAATATATCCACATATATATACTCAATTCATTGTTGGAAGTTTTCATGAAGTAAAATAATCTCCTGCACACAACTATGTCCAATGAACCACATACATCATCATGTATTTTTCCACTAAGTTAGTTGCCCGTTCAACTCTTGGCCTATGAACGGTATTTTAGTCATTCTCTTTAGAAAAGATTTGCAAGTGCCAAACGATTCAAAAATCGAATGACTCCAAAATCCATTTGCATGGAGTTCCTCCATGCGTTCCTTTCTAACATGACCTAAATGGCGGTTCCACAAATAAGTGGAATTCAAATCATTTGCCTTATCGCATTTTAGCGTCAGTGTTATGTATGTGTGTTTTACCATTAAGATTTATAATAACTTATCCATCGTACATGGAGTAATGTCATAATTTGAACAACTCATTGTTTTCATTTGACCAGAGCAAAATAACAATTATTAAGTTCTTTATTATAAATTCTAAGGGCTAGATAGAATGCCAACGACGAACATAATAACACTTTATTTTTGTTTCAGACGTGGATTCCTATCATATTCCTTGTCAGTCACTTAGGCCATTGTATTCTTTTATTGCGTTGTTTTGTATGACACTTCATACCAACCAATATGGTACAAATACCCAAGAATTTTATTATGTGACCAAGCAAGGAATGCATCCATAACATGTATATCATCTATATACACCTGAGCTAGACTTTCTAGTTTTTTTCTTTCTTTCTGCCAAAATATCTTTTGTAGTTTCTCTTTTAGCTTTCCTCATTCTTAGAAAACACTTCACCTTCAATAACTTCTAGGTTTGTTGGTCAAATACCAATAACCTTGAGGTTCTTATTTTGAAGTTGATCATCATATGACAAGCGTTCCAGATTTCACTATTAGTAACTTTGTAATATGATGAACAATTGCACTCATAATTTTATCCATCTTATCATGACAACTTTCCGAGACCATGTCTGTACATGCTAGGCTCGTAAAGTTTAACCTCAGTATTCGCATGTGCTAATCTGGCTTGCACCCGTTGCATGCACACGTAGAATCTATAACACCCGATCATCACGAGATGCTTCGAAACGATGAGTCTTAGCAACGGTGCATACTAAGGACGATCATTTCATGGATATGCGAATATCGTTAGTGCCCCAATAGTTGGAGGATTGGGACGCCTGGCGTCTTCAACCTTCGTACATTCCCATAAAACTTATGAGTTTATGTAGTCCCACCAAATTATATTCTATCACCTTGCAATAAGGTCTTACATATCACATATATCTCATACCTTGCTTATTTCTGAAAACTAAATTTTCAGCTCCTCACTTTTCAAACAGATTTGAACTTCAAGTTTCACGGAGACAAGATGATTCTAGGTACTAATTGAAACCATTGTTCTTTGAATCAACGATGTGAGGTTTACTAAAAGTTTGCAATAGGACTTAATCATCTCTTGATTCTTTAACAATACGGTACCAATCCGTAAAGTTTCTTGTCAGACTTAACAATATTTCTATCTCAATTACAAGACTAGCGCATGGTAGAAAAACGGATGCCAATTCTACAAACTTAATCCAAAATACTATTCAAGACTATGTTCATGATAATTAGTTCATGTTTTAATCTAATTACTAATGAACTCCCACTTAATACAACATCCCTCATAGTTGTTAAGTGATACACGATCCAAATCCACTACACCAAAACCGATCATCACGTGAGATGATGTAGCTTCAATGGTGAACATCAACATGTTGATCATATCATCCATATGACTCGTGTTCAACCTTTTGGTTTCCTGTGTCCCGAGGCCATGTCTGTACATGCTAGGCTCGCCAAGCAAACCCAAGTATTTCTGCGTGTGCAACATGGCTTACACCCGTTGTATGTGAACGTAGAATCTATCACATCCGATCATCACGAGATGCTTCGAGACGACAAACTGTAGCAACGGTGCATACGAGGGGAGAACACTTTATTATCTTGATATTAATGTGAGGGATCATCTTATAATGCTACCGTCGCGATCTAAGCAAGATAAGATGCATAAAGGATTAACATCACATGCAATTCATGTGATATGACATGGCCTTTCTTTTTGTGCTTTTGATCTCCATCTCCAAAGCACATGAGCATGATCTCCATCATCACCAGCATTGCACCAAGGTCCATGGCGCCGCTTCATGGTTGTCCATCACTTATAGCTACTATAACAACTACTTGAAATAAAGCTATTACATGATGAATAGACACGCAGGTCTTAACAAATTTAAAGACAACCATTAGGCTCCTGTCGGTTTCCATAATACAATAATGAACATCTCATACATAAAATATAATCATCATCACATCATGGCCATATCACATCACCAAACCCTGCAAAAACAAGTTAGACGCCTCTAATTTGGTTTGCATATTTTACGTGGTTTAGGGTTTTCGAGTAAGATCCAATCTACCTACGAACATGAACCACAACGGTGATACTAGTGTTGACAATAGAAAGTGCAAACTGGAATATTCACTATGGTGGGAGAGACAGACACCCGCAAAGCCACTTATGCAATACAAGTTGCATGTCAAGCGTGGAGCAACTCTCATGAGACACGGTCATGTAAAGTTATCCCGTGCCGCTTCATCCCACCATCCCGCAAGATGCAAAGTACACAAACTAAAGCAACAAAAGCATCAACGCCCACAAAACCATTGTGTTCTACTCGTGCAACAGATCTATGCATAGACATGGCTCTGATACCACTGATGGGGTTCGTTGCATAGAAAACAAAAAATTTCCTACCGCAAAGACGAATAAATCCAAGATCTAATCTATGGAACACCCAAGATCTAATCTACAAGATCGAAGCAACGAGATTGATATGAGACTAACCCTCGAAGATTTCCAAAGCCTACGAGATTAGATCTCGTTGTTGGTGTAGACGATCGTCCCCGGTGCTGCAATCTGGCAGCACTTCCGTACTCGGTCACGCGTACGGTGTCGACGAAGCCCCTTCCTCTCCCCGTTCCAGCGGGCAGCGGAGGTGTGGTAGATCTCCACGGAATCCCAGCAGCACGACGGCGTGGTGGTGGTGGTGGAGAAGAATTGATGCAGGGCTTCGCCTAAGCCTGCACAGTGTATGGAGGAGGAAGAGAGGGGGCCGGCTAGGGTTGGATGAGGGGTGCCTTGGCCGGCCACCCCCTCCCCTCTTTATATAGGTGGGGGGTCGGCCTAGGGTTTCCCCTAGGGCCCACCCTTCCCCTTGGCCAGCGCATGGAGGGGGGCAAACCCCTCCCCCAAGTGTTCCCCCTTATCTCCTAATTTAAACCATTTATTTTAGGGGATAGATCTTATCTCTAAGTTTAAACCATTTAAACTAGAGATAGATCTTATCTCTAAGGGGGGCCGGCCTGGGCCCACATGTCATGGTGGGCAGGACCCACTATGCCATGTGGCGCCTATGTGGCCTCTCCCAGGGTGGTGGGGCCACTGGTGACCCTTCTAGAACATTCTAGAAGCTCCGGTCAAAACACCAGAACTTTCCCGAACCCCGGAAAATGACTTCCCATATATGAATCTTATTCTCCGGACTATTCCGGACCTCCTCGTGATGTCCTGGATCCCATCCGAGACTCCGAACAAAAACTTCAGACTCCATCTCATATTCCGAATCTACTTATGCGACATCGAACCTTAAGCGCGTCACCCTACGGTTTGCGAATTTTGCAGACATGGTCGAGACTTCTCTCCGAGCAATAACCAATAGCGGGATCTGGAGATCCATAATGGCTCCCACATATTCAACGATGACTTAGTGATCGATTGAACCATTTACATACGATGTCGATTCCCTTTGTCACACGATATTTTACTTGTCCAAGGTTCGATCATCAGTATCTCCATACCTTGTTCAACCTCGTTACCGACAAGTACTCTTTACTCGTACCGTGGTATGTCATCTCTTATGATCCAATCATATGCTTGCAAGCTAATCAGACGACATTCCACCGAGAGGGCCCAGAGTATATCTATCCGTCATTAGGATGGACAAATCCCACTATTGATCCATATGCTTGAACTCGCACTTTCCGAATACTTAATCCCATTTTTATAACCACCCATTTACGCAATGGCGTTTGATGTAATCAAAGTACCCTTCCGGTGTAAGTGATTTACATCATCTCATGGTCGAAGGACTTAGGCAACTATGTATCGAAAGCTTATAGCAAATTGAACTTAATGACTTGATCTTATGCTATGCTTATTTGGGTGTGTGTCCATTATATCATTCACCTAATGACATAACCTTGTTATTAATAACATCCAATGTTTATGATCACGAAATCATGATCATCCATTAATCAACAAGCTAGTTATACAAGAGGCTTACTAGGGACTCCTTGTTATTTACATAACACACATGTATCAATGTTTCGGTTAATACAATTATAGCATAGGATGTAAACATTTATCATGAACAGTAAGATATAACAATAACTAATTTATTATTGCCTCTTGGGCATATCTCCAACACCCCCCCTCTAAACTTTTTTCTATTTAGACGGCTAGGATCTGCTGATACCCCTTCGTGGGTTGACTTAACATGTGTGTTTGGTTCATGAGCAAACATGTACGGGATGGGATGGGATAAAATATGTTTAATTAACGATTAATAGAAAAATATAAATATGCCATTAACACACCGGTTAATATGTAATTAACGGGTCCTTTTCCCTTTGTGGTGGAGGCCGGACCTAGCGGGCGGCCGCCTACCCTTGCCTAGCAAGGTCACTACCCGCACATACTTAGCGAGGCCGTTTCTTCGACCGGGTGTGGCGCAGACGTAGCAAGCTCGTTGCTCGCCACGCCATGGAGGCCGCCGACGCCGAGCTAGGGAGCCACGTTGAAAATCAAGCCCGCCGCTTACCGCGCCCTGGAGGCCGCCGATGTCGAGCTGGGGAGCCACGCGGAAAAGCAAGCCCACCGCTCGCCGTGACATGGTGGCCGCCGCTGAGCTGGGGAGCCACACATACGACGGTGGCAGGTGTTGGAGTCGCGTCGACGGTCAAGGATTCTCAGGCGGCTAGTGAGATTAGTCATGAAATTCACGGATCATATGGTCCAGCCTTTCTCAGAAATATTCGGCTTTTGGCATGGGATCATCCATATTTTCTGGTCACGAACCAAACGCACGTTTACCACCTGAACGTCGTTCGCCAGGGGGGACACCGGAGCACAGCCCTATGACTAAAACCTCTAGTGGCATAGGTATGCAAAATGTGGGCGATGCAAGGATGACGGAGGCGACCGTTGGTGGCGTGCTGGCGCCGGCCGCCGGCGAGGAGGTGGTGGCTGGGCGTGGCCGCCGTAAGACCCTCGCCCCGGTTGCCCTCGCGAGGATCTCGCCCGCCTCCTTCTCGGAAAGCTCCACATCAGGCCCGTTTGAAGTGCTGGTACAGGATGTGTTGGATTCCTCGTCGGAGTCGTGTGCCTCGGACGTTCCTACGAGTCGGCGATGGAGGTAGTGGGCTTGCCGCTTGCCTACCGCTCTCGGATGGTCTACTGTGCTACGTAGGGGGAGATGGACGGATGAAGAACTCGCGGCAGATTTTTGGTCGGACATCGGCGCCCCTACGACAGCTCAAGCGGTGGTGCTGCGAGCGGTGGCCAGGTCGTGATCACATGCGAAGCAGGTTGTGGTGGTGGCGGCATGCATGGCAGGCGGACCCAATCCGAGCCGTTGGTCGGGCGGGTCACCGTCGGTGTAGCTGCTACTACTGCTTCGACGGCTACTACTGCTTCGAGTGCGAGCTTCGTCAACAATTCTTCCGTGTAGTGTAGGTCCACACTGCCGTGTCTTTGGTTGAACACACAGGCAGGAATTCCGTTCCTTCCAGATCATCCACGTTAGGAGGTATGATATTGTTATCCAGGTTTGCTGCTGGTGTGGTGCCTGGTGGTGTAGTAGGAGTTGAAGCTGCATCTCTAGCCTGTTGCGCAAGGAAAACTCTGGGGCATGGGGAAGGCCGTCAGACATCTCCCTTGGAAGGCAAGCCAAGCAAATGTTTTAGCCTGAGGCGTTGCTTTGGAAGACCAGATCAGGATCTTGTTCTTGTCACCTCGAGCGCAAATTTGCTTCAAACTGGATGCGGTATGTGGATGTCGCTGAGTATGTGCCGTCTGATATCCACTTCCAAGTCACTCTGTCATGGGTGTCGTCGTTTTTTTTTTATTGCGGGTATAGGTGTCGTTGTTGAAGTTCAGGCGTCGTGTGCAGTCCCATGGCTCACACATTTCTCTCAGTACTGATTTGTACATTTAGCGTTTGACATGTAGGCATTGGGGCCCATGCTCCAATGATCCTGAAAGAATCGTAAGATGTGTGCGTCCCGCTGTGCCTCGTCGGGTAGGGTTCTTCTCATTATATATTGGTATACAGTACGATTACAAAGTGTTCTATACGTTATCTATTCTAACACCCTTCCTCAATCTAAACTAATGAAAGATTGAGATTGCGTTTACAATGTTCATAAGGGTAAAGGGAGCGGTTTAGTAAAGATATCAACAACTTGATCTTTCGAAGAGATAAACCGAATCTGAAGTTGCTTTTAAGACACACGCTCAGGAACAAAGTGAAACTCCACTTCAATATGCTTGGTCCTCGCATGAAAAACTAGATTTGATGACAAGTAAGTTACACCGATATTGTCACACCACAAGACTGGAGGTCGATGTTGAGTCACACCAAGCTCACGCAACAAGGACTGGACCCAAACAAGCTCAGCTGTAGCATCAGCAAGAGCTTTATACTCAGACTCCGTACTCGATCTCGAGACAGTAGACTGTTTTCGTGCACTCCGGGCGATCAAGTTTCCTCCATAAAATGATAAGGGGGATCCCAGCAGATCCTCCTAGGTGTTGCCCGATCTTTCACAGCGAGAACCCGGGTAGATAGAATCTCCCAACAACGCGATGAACGCAGCCTGAAGAAGAGGGAACGAATCCAGCAAGCAACGGATCGATGAACGATACGCCTCAAACCTTGAGCTAGATAATCCTTGATGAACACAAGAACCTTCGCAGCGGATATAATAGATAAACGGCAGCGCCGTATCCCCGGAGGGATAATACACGTGAACACGCGCAATGGGGTAAACCCTAAACTTTAGTCTAAACTTGTCTCTCTAAACCTTACCCGTCCCTCCACCTTATATGAGGGGGTGGTGACCGGCCAGCCCCTAGTGGGCCTCTCAACCTTGGTTTGGACAGGCCCAAACCAATAGTAACTCGATCTATTAAAATCCTTAATTGGCCCACATAGGATCATTACATAAACTAACATAATTAAGCTGGTGGAGTCCTGAATTTGGGCTCCACATAGGCCTCCATGCCCGTATCATCCTCCCCCCTTCAAGAAGCGTTGTCCCCAACGCGTGAGGGTCTTCTGGAAAAGGTGACGTGATATGAACACGACACGTCCTCTCCGTCCTCAAGTCTTGCTTGCCTTCCACATCACATCCTCCCTCGCGGCCTGCTTGACTCGATACAGCACTTGGCGCCTCCTTTTTTTTTCTCCACGTGAACTTGGACTTTGGCACCCATACCTTCCTCTTGCGAGGTTTTGATGAACCCTTGTGTCGTTGCACATGACCCTGCACAAGATGTGTAATTCCTGGGCCACATAAATGTCTCACACGTCCATCCTTGCCTCGATGCATCCGCGGTGTCGCGGAAAACTGGACTGTAGTACTCCTAGCACGGTAGTGCCGCTGCCCACTGTCTCCACTGACGCGCTCACCTCCCACTCCTCCCACGCGCATCTGTGCCATATGTACTGACACACCATCAGCACAAACATCATCAGTTTGTATACTGACATCAACACAAACTGGAACTGTAGCACATGCTGCAACATCCACATCAACAACAAGTGTAGCTTCATCCGGCTTGTCACCAACAAGAACTGGCTTGTCATTTACAGGCATGGCTAAAACATCACCAACATCAATGCTCGGAACATCAAGCACCTCTTGCTGCACTTTAGACTTGTGCAACTTCTTCTTACGCACCACTAACTCCACATCGGACTTGATATGATCATCACCCCTAGGCTTCAAAGTCCGCTGTTTGCCACCATGCATAAAAGAATATGTATTTGCTCTCCCAGCATGTGTCACATTACGATCATACTGCCATGGACGCCTAAGTAGCAATCCACACACTTCCAATGGCAGCACATCGCACTCTATCTCAGCAACATAGTCATCAACTGTAAATGGCACACGCACCTTATGAGTAATCTTCAGCATACCACAACTATTCAACCACTCAAGACGCTTAGGTTCAGGAAGACGCCATGTAGACAACCCCAATGCTGCCACCATCGCCTTGCTTATGCCATTAGTACAACTACCACCATCAATCATAAACTTGCAAGCCTTGCCCTTTATATTGCACCGAGTCTGAAACAAACTCCACCGCTGACCCTTGTCAACTGTCTTGCAAGCATCATCTTGTACCTTCTTGAGTTGGACACTACTAGGAAAAAGCTATTCAGTGGCGCACCACTATCCCCCATCAGTGGCGCACTGCTGGTGCGCCACTACTATCACGCCACTGCTAAGTTTTAGTAGTGGCGCACTAGTGGTGCGCCACAACTACCCTAAGTAACAGTGGCGCACTGCGCCGTGCGCCATTGATAGGTACACTGGTGCGCCACTACTACTCCAAAGGGGTGCGCCACTGTTGTTCAGCAGCAGTGCGCCACTACTGTCTGCTGTCGGTGCGCCACTGCTGCCTCCTTGGGTGTGCCACTGTTACGGCGAGCTGGTGCACCATTGCTGCTTGTTTAGGTGCGCCACTGTGGCATCTCAGACGTGCGCCACTGCTGGCAGCTTTGGTGCGCCACTGGTAGTTTCGAAGGTGATCAGAGGGTTGTGCGCCACTGGGTCCAGGCTGGTGCGCCACTGTTACTTGGTGGTCGTGCGCCACTCATGATCCAGTAGTGCGCCACTACTAGTAGTTCGTTTTCATTTTTTGTATTTCTGGCATGTATTTGTACAGGTTGTATAGCACAGTATAACAGCACAGATATAGAATATATAACACATATATACAACAGCACAGTATACCAATACATAGTCCTTCACATTAGCCTCCATGATTCACAAGATTTCAAATATTAGACAAGTGTTACGGTGTTACAAGTCAAATGAGCTAGTGGTTACACAAGGTCGATCATCTAAACTAGCATCACATAGAAGAGAGCTAGAGTCACTACTAGCACCGTCCCGATGAAAGTGGTCTTCATCCGGTTCCTCCTCCGCTCCGTCCTCTCTCCCGCCAGATAGCATGCGTATCTGTCTTCGGCCTCCGCTCTAGTGGTGTACCCTTTGTAGCTGTTACCGCTAAAACGGTGAACCTGTCTCCGACACTCCTCCCAGTCGTTGTAGACTCCGGGAACCTTGCCCTTGTACACGACATACCACGTCATATCTGCGTACATATGCACAAGCCAAAGAAACATTAGTGCACGCTCATAGATGTTTGCAACGAATAAGAGCAAACTCAAAAACGATCCAAGTAGTATGAACTAAAAGGCATGCCTCATACATTGTTGGTCGGAACAAATATGAACATCCCAGGATGGCGTCAGTGAGGCCAGGTAGGATGCACAAGAGATTGATATTTGTGCCATCACACCAGGCTCACTGGCGTCACCCCGGAGTGTACAGTTGACCAAACATTCTAATCATTGGCACTAAAATGGAAGAAAGGCCAATGCAATTAAGAAGTGCCAACTCAAATAAGAGACAAGTAGCTATTATGAACTAAATGGAATGCCTCATATTTTGTTGGTCGGAACAAATATTAACATTTAGAGAAGGGGTAAGTGAAACCAAGTAGGATGCACAAGAGATTGATACTTGTGTCATCGCACCAGGTTCACTAGCCCCTCCCCCAAGTGTACAAGTGACCAAACATTCTAATCATCGGCATTTTAAAATACGAAAGCAAATGGAAGAATGACAAGGGCCTCATACTTTGTCGATCGAAACAAATATGAACATCCCAGGATGGCGTTAGTGAGGCCAGGTAGGATGCACAAGAGATTGGTACTTGTGCCATCACACCAGGCTCACTTGCGTCACCCCGGGGTCCTCTGTTGACCGAACATTCTAATCATCGGCACTAAAATGGAAGAAAGGGCTATGCAATTAAGAAGTGCCAACTCAAATAAGAGACAAGTAGCTATTATGAACTAAATGGAATGCCTCATATTTTGTTGGTCGGAACAAATATGAACATTTAGAGAAGGCGTCAGTGAAACCAAGTAGGATGCACAAGAGATTGATATTTGTGTCATCGCACCAGGTTCACTGGCCCCTCCTCCAAGTGTATAGGTGACCAAACATTCTAATCATCGGCATTCTGAAAAACCAAAGCAAATGGAATGACGATGGCCTCATACATTGTTGGTCGAAACAAATATGAACATCCCGGGATGGCGTCAGTGAGGCCAGGTAGGATGCACAAGAGATTGATATTTGTGCCATCACACCAGGCTCATCAAGGCGTCACCCCGGAGTGTACAGTTGACCAAACATTCTAATCATCGGCATTTTGAGATACCAAAGCAAATGGAATGACAAGGGCCTCATACATTGTTGGTCCAAACAAATATGAACATCCCGGGATGGTGTCAGCGAGGCAAGGTAGGATGCACAAGAGATTGATATTTGGACATAACATCATCATACCTAACATCGTAGCTTTATACAATTTAATATAGAATTCAAACAACACGAAGCAACGAAGATAGAGTTGACAACACTCTAAGTTCTAACTATCGGTGTCCGAGCCGGATTCGCCGGTGTGGGGGTAGTGCACACGGCAGGCGGTGTCGTCGAACACCTTGACGATCATCTCGCCGTCCCCCTCGTACAGGAAGGTGAGCTGGCAGCCGGGCTCGAGGTGGAGGTCACGGGCGAACTTGTCCCACCCCGTGTGCAGGTACATATTGCCCTGCCCGTCGAACAGGACCTCCACGGACCAGCGGCAGAAGTTGCAGCTAGCCTCCCGTAGCTGCAAGTACGCCGGCTCGACGCTGTCGACGAACTCGGCGAACTTGTCCGGTAGCCTCTTGATGCCGAGTGGGTCGTCGTCGATGCGGAGGAGGAACTCGAAGCAGCGTTCCTCATGCGAAGACGAGGAGGATGCAGGTGACGGTGACCGTGGGGCCCTTGCTGCTCCACCGCGGCGGCCCCTTCCCCGGCCCCGGGGGCGCCCAGGACCGCGGCCTCGACCGCCTCGCCGGCCACCGGGACCGGCCATCCTACATGTTTACATTTTTGAACCATATTACGATCCATTCCACTAACAAAATTGGGCATGACCTATGCTAATTTATGTACATATGAGTGCCCCATTTTCGCCGAAACGGAAATGAATCAACATTTCGGCGATAATGGGCAACTCTGTCGATCCCTGCACAAGAATATGTCACCATATACACCAGCTGAGCACCATGGCACATGTACAATTGTTCCTCATATACACCAGCTGAGCACCATGGCACATGCACAAGAATATGACACCATATACACCAGCAGCATCAACAGCAAGCAGCAGCAGCTAGCAGCAGCAGCAACAACAACAGCTAGTAGCAGCTAGTAGCAGCAGCAGCTAGCAGCATGCATCAACAGCAAGCAGCAGCAAGCTAGCAGCAGCTAGCAGCATGCATCAACAGCTAGCAGCAGCAACTAGCTAGCAGCATGCATCAACAACAAGCAGCAGCTAGCATCTAGCAGCATGCTCACCGTGAGTCGCGTGGAGTCACTGAGAGGCGAGGTGTTGCTCCGGGTCGAGGAAGATATGGCAGCGACGGTCAGGTGCTGAAGTTCCAGGGCTGTGAAAGAATGACAATATGGTAAGAAAATGAATGACAATATGGTAAGTTCCAGGGCTGTGAAAGAATGACAATATGGCAGCTACCTGTCTGCAAGTGCGGCGGCGGTCCTCTGCGGCGGCGTCAGCGGTCGAGGGCGGCGCGGCGTGCTTCTCCAGCTGCTGCTCCAAGGTGTGCGTGGAGGTCAGGGCGGCGCGGCGTGCAACAACTAGTGTTGTAAACATCAAAATAAACACTGTGAGCATCAACCCTTCACTCTGATCCCAAATTATATGCATTTGAATGGAAAAATAGTAACAAATCAGTATAAAATGTGAACTTCAAGAACCTAGCAGCAGCAGTAATCAACCTAGCAACCTAGCAGCAGCAGCAAGCAAAAAATACCCAATTTTACAGCCCTAGAGCAGCAGCAAGCAAAATATACCCAATTTTACAGCCCTAGCAGCAGCAGCAAGCAAGCAAATAGCCAAAGCACTAGGCTAAAATGATCAACTATCTAATGCATACATAGTACAATAGAATTTCATTGAAGATAGAGTCGGCAATATCAGATACATAATAGTCAGTAGCTTAAAATCACTAGATATCTACTAGAGCAGCCAAATACAGACCACTAAACCTACTGTCAATATAGTGCCATGCTTCTTCTTCATTACTAATTCTTTTGCAGTTAAATCAGCAGTAGTATGTTAAAATTTCCTAAACCTAAATTTGCTACTACCACCACGATGGTTCAGCATTGATTTGTCCAGCTTTCTCTAATCCTTTTCTCATTAGTTATCTACTACAAGGATGCACCAAAGCAAGCAAGCAAAAACTACTGCAAGGGCAAGCATATGAAACAGCAGGTTTATCTGACGAAACTAAAAATTTGCAACAAAACAAATGTGCAACAAAGAACTACTGCAAGGACAAGCTACATTTGCAACAAGAACATCAAGTTTTCATCCAGTAAGAAAAAACTAACATGGTAGCTAGGATTAATAAAAGAGCAGAGTTGGATGACTACATAAAGGGGAGCACCTAGCTAGCAGCAGCAGCAGGGACATGGCAGCAGCAAGCAATCCAACAACAGCAACTAGAAAGCAGCAGGAAGATACCAGTAGCATGCAATAGCTAGTGTAGCAGCAAGCAACATCTAGGAACCAGAACAACATCAGCAAGCAAGCAACAACATGGTTGAACAACATCATCAAGCAAGCAAAAACTAATCCTTAAGCAACATGATAAACAGTTGTTCTATTCTTGGAGTACTGCCTTTTTGATTGCCAGCTATAACATTTATAATTTTGAATTAATCTGCCTAAGAGAGTTTTGTTCTCTTATTAAACTCTAAACATGGTACCCACAGGTCTACTGAACAATGTGCTACCCAAGGTTCTCTCATTTCTAGCAGCAGCACCTAATAGCAGCAGCACCTAGCAGCAACCTAGCAGCAGAAAGCTAGGAGCAACACAGCAGCCTTTCTAGCAGCAGCAGCAGGGACATGGCAGCACCGGCTCGAGGGGGAGCAGCAGCAGTAGCAAGCAAACTGGTGACTCTTAGCAGTTAACATCGAGGAGGAGGAGGGGCGCGGTGGCTACCTTGGAAGGCGTCAGCGGTCGAGGGCGTGGCGGCGTCAGCGGTCGAGCGGTGGCTCCTACTCGTGCTCTGCGGCGAGATGGGGCAGGAGGTCGCAGACGAGGATGCCGACGAGGTCGCAGATGAGGACGCCCACGTGCTGCTCCTGCTCCGCGGCGAGCTTGAGAGGATCTGCTTGGGGGCGAGACCGTGAGGCGGGTGGGGATCGAGGGGGGAGGCGGCCGCCGGCGGGGAGGTGAATCGAGGGGTACCTGCGCGACGTCGCCGGGGTCTGTGGTCGCCGGGGTCTGCGCGCGTCGCCGGGGTCCGAGGTGAATCGAGGGAGGGGCGGCCACCGGTGGGAGGTGGCGTCGGAGAGGGTGTCGCCGGTGGGAGGTGGCGTCGGAGAGGGCGTCGCCGGTGGGAGGTGAATCGAGATCGAGTGGGGAATGGGGAGGATGGTCGAGACGGGGGATTTTTGTCTAAGTCACAGACCCCCTTAGCAATAGCGCACCTCCAGGGGTGCGCCACTATGAGGCTTAGCAATGGCGCACTTCTAGGGGTGCGCCACTACCAGTATAGGTTTGGGTCAAAACGCAAACAGACCAGGGTTTGACAGAAATCGATTAGTACCGCACTGGCTCTGTCCCTTGGTTGGTTTGCCAAACCTGGCCGGCCAGGTTCGAACCCTGGCGGCCCCATTTTTTTCACTTTTTCATTAAATTGATTTAACACTATAGTACATAGCATAATACACCAAAATAAAAGGCATAAATAATTATAATTATGTAGAATATTTAAAATACTATAGAATCTAGAAAATATCCAAAAATATAAATTATGTAGAATATATGTCTATTTTGATCGGTACAATGTGTAGATTAACAATATGACATCCATTATTCATACAAGAAAATGATACATAATTATCTTTTCACAATCTTCTTGCCCTTCTTTCTCGCGGTTGAATAATTTAGCCCCGGAACTCCTAGACTTCTTCTCTTGAATGGACGGCCTTTAGGTAGGGTGGTCCTGCTTCTTCTTGTTGTGTATGGTTCTTCATCATCGTCGTCGTCATCTTCCATCTTCGGATCGCCGTACTGGTCAAAGTCTAGCTCGTTGGCGGCTCCATCCATTCCGATGATGCTCCTTTTGCCTCTCCTCACGACAACACGGCTGGGCTTTTGCGGGTCGGTAATGAAGAAGCATTGGTCCACTTGGGAAGCTAGTACCCATGGCTCATATTTCGCAGTGACCTTTGCGCCCGCTGTCTTGGATTTGGCTTCGGGTATAACCATGGTGGTGAAATGCCGGTCTTCTTTTATGACGTTCTTGGCCCACCTGACACGGAACATCGGCACATTCTCTCCGGCGTAGCTCAGCTCCCAGATCTCCTCGATCTTTCCGTAGTATCTCTGCTTGACGTCACCGGTGTAGGACTCCATCGTTACCCCGGAGTTCTGATAATCGCTCTTCATGTCCTTTTCCTCGGTGTAGAATGTGTAGCCGTTGATATCGTACGCCTGAAATGTCATCAGGTTGTGTTCGGCGCCCTGTGACAAGGCGAATATGAGTTTTTCTTCCGCAGAAGAATCCTCGTCTATAGGGTACGTCAGCATCTTGTCCTTGAACCACCGCGTGAAGGTTGAGTTGTGCTCTTTGATTATATCTCCGTCTGTCCTCTGTTGGCCCTGATCACTGTACGTCTTTGCGATGAAGGTTTTGTGCTCTACCACCCAAGGATCGACCACGTCTATGTGTTGTAGCGCGACTAGGTTTGCTCTTTCAAAGTCGGCGATTCGACCCTTGAAGTCGACATGCATTTCGCGGCTACCGTCGCGGTGACCCCATCTAGCGAGCTTCCCGAGATGCCTGTTTACGGGCAGGCCAACGGGGTTCTCGATTTCTAGATAACTCGTGCAAAAGGAGATGCACTCTTCGGTCAGAAAGCCCTTGGCTATGCTTCCGTCTGGACGTGCCCTGTTGCGAACGTACCCTTTGATGACACCATTCATCCTTTCGAACGGCATCATGCTGTGCAGGAACATCGGCCCCAGTTGGATGATATCCTCCACGATATGTACCAGCAGATGCACCATAACGTCGAAGAAAGCGGGCGGGAAGTACATCTCAAGCTCGCACAGTATCACCACGATCTCTTCCTGTAGCCTTCTAAGTTGCCTCACGCCAACAGACTTCCGAGAGATGACGTCGAAAAAGTTGCATAGGCCAAAAAGCGTTTCACGGACATGCGCGTCCATGATCCCACGGATTGCAACCGGAAGTATCTACATCATCAGCACATGACAGTCGTGAGACTTCATCCCGCTGAACCTCTGCTTCGCTTTGTCTAGGTACCTGCTTATCTTCCCCGCGTAACCGTAGGGAAGTTTTACTCCTAGGAGACAGTCGAAAAACTGCTCGATCTCCTTCTGACTTAGAGTGAAGCACGCGGGGGGGGGGCAGTAATATTCAATCTTTTTGGCATTTTTGCCCTTGCGACGACTTTGCGTGTCCTCCGCCTCATCATCGTCATCGTCATCATCATCATCATCATTAGGGCGTCCCGCGTGAAGCTCCTCCCTGATCCCAATTGATTGCAAGTCGTACCTTGCTTTCGGCCCATCTTTGGTCTTCTCTGGCATGTTGAGGAGGGTACCAAGCAGACTCTCGCACACGTTCTTCGTGATGTGCATGACATCAAGGTTGTGAGGCACACGGAGGATCTTCCAGTACGGCAAGTCCCAGAAAACAGACCTCGTCTTCCATACCTTAAGCAGCGGCTCTGGCGCCTTTCGCTTCTTTCCTGGCGATGGGCACTCTTTCCAATTTTTCAATAGCTCGTCTATTTGCTCGCCGCTTCTCGTACGTGGCCGTCTTCGGGGTTCGTCTTGACCATCGAACAGATCCTTGCGTTTCCTCCATGCGTCGTCCTCGCGAAGCCACCTTCGATGTCCCATGAACACCGTTTTCGAGGACCCGGGATCTCTATCTAGCTGGCGGTACGTTGTGTCGTCCATGCACCTGACGCATGCATTGAATCCGTGGACCACCTGCCCCGCGACATATCCGTAACCGAGAAAGTCGTGCACCGTCGTGAGCAGTGCGGCTCTCATAGGGAAATATTCTTCCGCGGCGGCGTCCCACGTATTGGCAGGCGTGTCCCATAGCGTGGCTAGCTCCTCTTTCAGAAGCCCCATATACAGATTGATGTCGTTCCCTGGTTGTTTCGGCCCTTCAATTAGCATACTCATTTGAATGTACTTCCTCTTCATGCACAACCAGGGGGGAGGTTGTACATCCACACAAACACGGGCCAGGTGCTATGCGTGCTGCTCTGGCTGCCAAACGGATTGACTCCATCGGTGCTCGTGCCCAGCCTTATGTTCCTAGGATCGTCCCCAAATTCTGGGTACTCGAGGTTCAACGCATTCCACTGGCTAGCATCCGAAGGGTGTCTCAACATCCTGTCCTTTTTCTTTTTGTCTGGATCATCTGCGTCATCTTCTACCTTCCTCATCTCCGCGTGCCAGCGCATTAGCTTTGCTTGCTTAGGATCCGCGAAATACCGCTGCAGACGAGGAGTGATCGGAAAGTACCACACCACCTTCCGAGGAGCTTTCTTCCCCTTCTTGTACCGACTGACGCCGCACACCGGACATATGGTACACGCCGCGTGCTCGTTCCGATAAATGATGCAATCGTTCAAGCACACATGATATTTCACATGCGGTAAATCCAGAGGACACACGATTTTCTTGGCCTCCTCGATACTAGTCGGACACGTGTTACCTTTGGGAAGACGTTCTGCCGAATGACATGTTGTCGTTGAAGGATTTGTCGGTCATTTTGTGCTTTACCTTCATCTCCAGTGCCATGAGCGTTACTTTCAGGCGGGTATCCTCCGGCCTGCATCCTTCATACAATGGAGTAACCGCGTCTACCTCCAGTTGATCCATCTTGGCTTTCTCTCGGGCGGCAGCTCTTGCGTTACTCGTCTGCTTGAGAAGCAGCTCTTGAAGATAAGGGTCCTGCACCCAGTCCATCGACGATGGTCCATCGTCTTCATCTTCATGATCGTCATGATGACCTCCATCTTGATCTTCCTCATCATCAGGTCCAGGATCTCCTACATTGTGATCATGATCATCTCTGCGATCTTCTACATCCTGATCATGCCCGAGATCTTCTACATCCTGATCACCTCCTTCCTTATTTCTTGTTGAAATCCCATGGACAAATTCATAATCATCTTCGTCGCCTTCCCACCGATAGCCATCCATGAAACCACGCATGAGAAGGTGGTCCCGCACCATATCGGCTTTAGGGTCCATAAGGCTCGTCAGCTTGCATCTTCGACACGGACATCTTATCTCCTGTTGGTTATTTCTAATCATCTCGGCTGTCGCGGCTTTCAAAAACCTAGCCACAACGCCTTCGCTCATCATGCGGACCATGGTCGCCTGCGGGTATAGAGAAAATGGATATTTTAGCATACCAAAAGAAAATTTTGGCATGACCTTCCCTAAAAATAGGACATATGTATATGCGAGTATGCCCACTATTCGCCGAAACGGAAATGAATCAACGTTTCGGCAAAATATTGGCAACTCCATCGCATTTCAAATCCCTGCAAACAAACACATGCAACACATGTGTGGATCGGAGGCTTTGCATATACAACACATGTGGAGGCTTCGCATACAACACACATGCACGTGATCGACAAGCTTTTCGCGCATGCGCACAACACATGAGCTTCGCATAACATATGTGCACACACACGTGTGTGTGCAAGACGATCGGAACCGGTCACACACAAAGCATAAAACCAACAAAGTTACCGATACGGCGAGACCTAGAGTGTTGGATGAGGTAAAAAGTTGAGATTGAGTAGGGTATTGAGCTAAGAAAGCTTCACCATTACTTACCTATGAAGAAAATTAAGTTTACCAACTTAATTTTGGTGAATGAAGAGGTGAAAATGAGGTGGGAAGGAGGGGCAACACGACCAGATCCAGATTTGGTGGGAGGTGGTGGTGGAAGAGTGTTTGGGGAAAGTGGGTGGCACATGTGAGTGGAGGGTGAAAAGCAGGAAATGGTCCCCGGGTTAGCGGTGGCGCACCACGCAGCCGTGCGCCACCGCTAGGGTGACATAGCAATGGCGCCTTTGCTAAGTGGTGCGCCACTGCTACGCCTCTCATCTCTAAAGGGGTTACGCCACCCCTAGCAGTGGCGCACCTAATGACATGCGCCATAGGTAACCTATGTAGCAGTGGCGCACCACAGCAGTGCGCCATTGCTAAGCCTATCATCTCTAAACGGGCTCTGGACACCTCCTAGCAGTGGCGCACCTCTACAACGTGCGCCATAGGTAAGGAATGTAGCAGTGGCGCACCCCGGAGACGTGCGCCACTACTAGGTTGGGGGAGGACCTGGCATCCTGTCACCACTTACTTATGGCGCACCAGAATCAAGGTGCGCCACTACTACTTTTGTAACAGTGGCCCACCGTTTTGTGGTGCGCCACTGCTAAGTAGTAGTGGCGCACGGCAGTCATGGTGCGCCACTGATGGCAGTCTTACGGCTAGGCCTTTTCCTAGTAGTGGGATATTCAACCCGCTCAATGGTACATCCTCCTCAACAGTCACAGTAGTGCTCTTGGTATCAGAGCCAGGTTTCCTCTCCTAAAAATATATCACCTCGCCCTTAGTGACTGTCGGTAGTGGAACAATCTCCTGTAGGGACTATGCACTTGCCCACTTCCGGTATTGCATGCACAACTCCGGACGGCTGCTCACTTTCCTCCATATACGGTAACACGAAACCATCACGAAGAAAAGTTTTGAAGTCCTCCCAAGTATAAGCAAACTTGCCTCTATCAATTGCATTACACCAATAAATGTCCAACTCCTCGTCCATACGCCGGTGAGCGAGAACATATGCATCATATCCACTGAACTCCTTATTGTATGTGCGACAACGATTGAAACCCAATTCCATGTTCTTTTCCCAATGTTCATATTCCTCAACTGACACATAATGGTGTAAATACCACTTAAGTTTGGATACGTGACGCTGTACTCCCTTCCGTATGTCAAGGTAATCATTGAAAATGACACTTGATATCTTCTGACGAGAACAACGCATGCCTAACACATCGCCCAGAAACGAAGCAACAACATCAGCACATCAGCTAACATCGCCGGAGACGAAACAACAGCAGCAGCCACAGCTTGCCCGACCCAGCATCCGGTTGGACCGTCCTGGGCGCCGGTTGGCCCGGCCCAGGGCCCGGTCTGACCGGCCTGTGCGCCGGCAGGACCGGCGGACGCCCCTGGACTCGGCTCGGTTGGCACCGGCCTGGGGTCCGGTTTCGACCGGTTGGACCGGCCTAGGGCCCGGTTTGACTGGAGCTGGCACTGGCCCGCCCGGTTCTGCATCCGGTTGGCCGGCCCTGGGGCCGGATCTGGTCACGATTTTGCTTCTTCCTCGCGACGCCAAACCCCTAATTCCGTGATTTTGGCACCTGGAACTGCCATGGATGATTGTAACATCCCAAATTTTTAAAACAAAGAAGGAAATGAATTTCCTTTTTCCAAAAATGTGAACCAACAAAAACTTTTCTGAATATGATGCTATGCATAGTGCTCACCCCCAATACTTGTGGTATTGCCATGATTGCTTGTTTATTACATTGAACATAATTCCAAAACCCTAAACCCTAACCTTCTCCAAAACTAAATAGGATCAAATAAGAAGGAACTAAAATAAAATAAAAAGACATATGTGGGCATATAGCCCTAGTATGCAAATCTTGACTAATGCCCTTCTTACTTTTCTAAATAGTGGTGAACTATTATTAGATCCCACTAAACCCTAAACCTCACCCCTCTTCTCACCATCCATTACAAACAAAATAAAAAGAAATTAAATTAAATAAGAAAGGGGCCTATGTGCCTATGGCTATTTTTGGTAAAACTTCTACCTAGACTTTTCTACCTTGTTTAGATGTTTTGAAAACATCAACAAACCTAACCTAGTACTTACCAACCAAATCAAGTGGAAAACAAAGATAAAATAAACATATGCATAGAGGCATATGTGGCACATAGCCATATTACCAAAACTTGACCTAAGCACCTCTACCTTGCCCAAATGGTTTGAAACCAACACTAAACCTCATCTAACCCTAAATGAACCCTACACCATGCCCTTTGATCAAATAAAAAGAAAAGGAAATAAAAATAGAAATACACATATGAGCCTAAGACTATATTTGAAAAATAGGTCTAAGGCATGATCTACCTTTTCTATATGGTTTGAAAATATTAAGAAATCTTACCTAGTACTCAACCAAGCCAATCCAAGTTGAAACAAAACAAAGTAAAGAAAATTTCAAAATGTCCATAGAAGCATATGAGGAGAAATGGCCAAAAATACAAATTTGAGCAAAAGGGCCACCAAACTTGTTTCCATTGCTTGGATTACTTTCTTATATCCTTTTAAACCTCAACCACATAAATTGGGTCAAGAAAAACCAAATCAAATTGAAAATAAAAGAATTTTCCAATACACATATATGGCTATGTCCAATTTTCGAAATCTTTAACCTAGACCCTTTTGGCTTGCACCATTAGTTGTATTATGTTACTAAACACTTAGTACAACTTTTGGAATCAAATAAACACAAATCAAATCAAATTCAAACTCAAAATTGGCTCACATACAATAATGGTCAAATCTGCCATTTATATTCTGGTCACTACTTTGAGCCCCTGCAATTCAATATTTTCAAACCAAACTTTCTCAACTCTTTGCATGTCATCCAAGAGGACATCAAAATGAACAACTTTTGTAAAGACAACCATGCCAAATTCACTTTGGATAAAAATCTATGCTCATGCAAAGTTAGGACTTTTTAAGATTTGGAACAATCTCACACTTAGCATTTTTGCCAATCTTTGAATTTGAAAATTCCACCACCACCTCTCATTCTCTCTGATCATTTGCAACTCAACTAAACACCCCATTTTCAAAATTGGTAGCCATTTGAACTCAATCAAATTTGGGCAAAAATTGAGGAAATACAAAAAGGGGACAAACAACACTATTTGAAATAGTGTCCTACACCCAACCCTAGTACACTACCTTGACCCTACCTGCTCCCTGGTCCCCTCTACACCCAACCCTTGCACAGTAACCCTAGGAGGAACCCTATGGAGGCAAGGACATGGCCATGTCACCACCATGTCGGCCATGTTCCCCCTCTCTTCTCTCCCTTCATCACCAGCCCTGGCCACCGTGTCCCAGAGCGCCACCTCGCATCCCTACGCCTCCCTAGCCACGCCACTGTCGAGGTGCACGACGACAGCCGCCGGAACGCACGCGTCCAGAACAGCATCACCATGCTGTGGACGTCACACACGCGCGCGCCACGGGCACCCCCAGGTCACGCGTCGCCTCGCCGCAGCACTCCACCCCTGGCCCCCTTTTCGACGCGTTGAGCACCGCCATCATCCCTGCAGCCCGCCAGACACGCGCCCGTGCTCTCGCGCCACTTGTCGCCGACGACCAGCTCGCCGGATTCCCGTGATCTTGCCGCCAGTACCTCGCCCTCTCGCGCGCGTACCCGACCGTCCCCCACCTAGCTAGCTAGCGCCCTAGCACCGCACTGACATCGCCTACCTCGCCCTGTCGTCGCCTACCCCTACCCCTCGCCGGAGACGCCGCTCTGCTGTCGCTCTCGCCGCCCACCTCACGGCCACTCGCACCCTATAAAAGGAGCCACCCCCGCGCCATCCTCTTCACAGCAAACTTGCGCCCCTCTCTCTTCTGATCCTCCTCGACCATCTCTCTCCCTCAATTGCTCACCGGAGCCGCCCAATTGATCACCGGAGCCCGCGGCGGAGTTGAGATCGCCGCCGACGAATCCGAGCACCATCGGCGACGCCACCAGTACCAGGCGACTCCCCTTCGTCGACAACCTCATCTCGCACCATCGCCACCCCTCGCCGGAGCTCCAGCATGCCGCCGACCCCCTACCTCCGCCGCTCCAGCAAGCATCTCCCCCCGACGAAGACGACGCTCCTGCACCGCCCGATCTGCTTCTGATCCAACGGCGCGCATCGCAGCGTACCGATTCGGGTGAGTCACTCGCTGACGAGTGGGGCCTGCTGTCAGCTGGCCCGCGTCGTTAGTTGGGCTGGCCATCCAAAGATTTGAATCTTTCGGCCCGTTTAATTTCCCGCCGGCCCACTTCTCCTTTTCTGTTGAAATAAATTGGCAGAAATTTAAATACTGAACCTGTTTTAGATATTGAATAGTTTCCAATCTACCAAACCAAATTTGATGAATTTTATGTTGTTGGAAAGCTAGTTAAAAGTTCTACAACATGCCACTGGTCCCATCTCAAATTTAGTTGTAGAATTAATCTGATAAAAAGAAGAAGGCAGGGACTTTTCCCTATTCAAATAATTATTAAAATTCAATCAAAATAGATATTTGAGTAATTCCAACTCCAGTAGCTCACATTTGACTTACACTAATTGTTTCTGCAAGAAATTGGTGTGGTCACTTTGAATGATCATGGTCTGGGTTAATTAAAGGACTATAGGGCTATTTCTAGTCAAAGATATTGTCCAAAACTATTAATAAATCATATGGGAGTGTTTCTCTCATTTAAAGCTTGTCATGAACAATTCAAAATGAGGTAGAGACTCTGGTCATTTAGGTCTCATATGAATTGTTTGATGATATTAACTCTTTACCATATTAGGATTAAATTGTATGAGGTGCTTCACCTCATTTAAATCATTTTCTTAAATGATGAGTATGAAGAGGTTGACTTAGTCAACCTAGGTCATATATTATTCCTGAGAGAAATTAAATCTTAATAAGATAATGAGAGGAAATTATTTCTCTAAGTAATTAAAAGTAACACCTTAATTAGTATGAGAGGAAATTATTTTTCTTAAATAAGAAAACAACACCTCTATCCAATTAATAGTAATGGGTGATGCTAGTTTAATTTGTGTAAATTATATGAGGTGTTTCACTTCATTTAAATCTTGTCCCAAGTACCTTCATATGAAGTTTGGACCCCTGGTCAAAAACTCTCACATGAAATACTTGGAGATTTTAAATCATAATAGGCATTATTAAATTGTATGAGGTATTATATCTCATTTAAATTATTTTCTCAAATGATGATGATGAATGGTGGACTTAGGTCAACATGATTTCATGTATGATTGTTTGAGGAAGTTAAATCTTAAGAAGATTCAATGAGAGGAAATTATTTCTCAAAAACTAAATGGAAACTATCATTTACAAATTATAATGAGAGGAAATTATTTTTCTTTAAAATAAAACAAAGTAAATCACCATGCTAATGAGATGTGATGCTAGCATAGGCTTGTGTGAATCTTTGGTGTGTCTAGTCTAGCATGCAAGTTTTGTGTGGTGATTGTATCCTCGTATTCGTTTATAGACGCTAGTACCGAAGGAGACGACGAGAACATCTACGGAGAAGAAGGAGGAACATTTTGATCCATACACCAACCAAGGCAAGATAATACTCTTGCAAAGTGCAAAGCTCACCATGAGCAAGGCATTACCCATTTACTTTATGTTCATGATCCTATTGCCCAGTTTTACTTTACCAGCTTTACTTACTTTTATTTTATCAAAGTACTTTTTGATTCATGATTCACTTGGTTAGTATTGGATTAGTACAAGACTATCAATGTTAGCCTAGAAGCAAAGCAAATTACTTAGCACCCCTCATACTTAGATGCTAGTGCTAAATTAAATTTGACTACTCTAGATGGGAACAGGTGAAATAAAAATGAATTTGAAAACCTTGGAATGATGATTCATTCTATTGAAAGATTTTGAAGGTGAATATGACTGGTGAATGACATGGTGAACTTTACAAAAACTGATGGTTGGGTTCGGATGCGATACCATTCCAATTTACAAGTACCCCCACAATACCTGATTATGGGTAGGGCTTAACTAGAAGTTTATGTATCTTAGTATGGGTTCCCTCTAAACAAGCGTCATCGGGGTTATGCCGAAAGCTGCCTCTACAACAAAAGAAATGATGAGAAATAACGTAAAACGAGGTGAATGTCTGGCCCAAGCCCTGTGCAGTTCCCAGGTTGACAGTTGGTCTTCACTGGGAGGCCAAGCTCATGGGGAGAGGTGCCTATACTAGGATATGTAAGTGAAAGGTTATGGTTGATGATCCGCGTACTGAGTTACGATTATTCAGGGTTATTCCTGACGGATGTAATCAAATGTTGTGGCACAAGTGTGCAACCTCTGCAGAGTGTAGAACTAGTCGAATAGCCGCGTCCACGGTTATGGACGGTTGGAAAGGCCATACTGTTCCGTCATCAGACCATTTTCAAAAATGTGACATATGATTTGTGACTTGAACTTGAAAGGTGAATGGGGAATTTGACTTGAATTACAACAAATGTTGTGGGAATGACACTAATGTTCCCACTTGAGTTAGTTAGCACATGAAAGGTCTTTATTTCAAATACTTGTGAACCAAAATTGGCTTTATGCAAAAGAAACTAGAGCTTAGCACCCCCGTACCAGAAATGTTAGTACTTACATTAGTATTAGTTTGCGAGTACTTTAAAGTACTCACGGCTGTGTCCCTGGCTATTCAAATGGCCAGACTATGAAGAGGAGCAGCAGAATGAAGAGGATGGACAGCAGGACGTCTACGACAACTAGGACTACTCCTGATGTCAAGCGTTGGCCTGTGGACTATAGAGTCCCCTTCTATCTACGCTTCCGCTATGTATTTGTGATGTGTGTTGAAACAATAGTTCAACTATTATTGTAATATTGGATCATGTGATCTATTTGTAAGACGACTATGATATGTAATCAATGATGACTTATGATATTCAACTGTTATGTCTCGCAACAACAATATTCCTGGGATTGCGATGTATGGCATAATAGGCATCTGGACTTAAAAATCCGGGTGTTGACAATGATGGGCAAACTGCACCACAACAGCTCGGAACTTCCTCCAACCCAACCTCCTTCGACCGAGAGCCAATCTCCTCCGATCTAGAGCCAATCTCCTCCAATGCAAACCGATCTAGATGTGATCGATCAACAAAACCTCGCCGTGAGCAACCTAGCAATCTGATACCACATGATAAGGGGATCCCAGCAGATCCTCCTAGGTGTTGCCCGATCTTTCACAGCGAGAATCCGGGTAGATAGAATCTCCCAACAACGCGATGAACGCAGCCTGGAGAAGAGGGAACGAATCCAGCAAGCAACGGATCGATCAACGATACGCCTTAAACCGTGAGCTAGATAATCCTTGATGAACACAAGAACCTTCACAGCGGATATAATAGATAAACGACAGCGCCATACCCCCGGAGGGATGATACACGTGAACACACGCAATGGGGTAAACCCTAAACTTTAGTCTAAACTTGTCTCTCTAAACCCTAGCTGTCCCTCTGATGCGTGTAGTTGACACTCCGTTGGGAACCCCAAGAGGAAGGTGTGATGCGCACAGCGGCAAGTTTCCCTCAGTAAGAAACCAAGGTTTAATCGAACCAGTAGGAGTCAAGAAGCACGTTGAAGGTTGATGGCGGCGGGATGTAGTGCGGCGCAACACCAGAGATTCCGGCGCCAACGTGGAACCTGCACAACACAACCAAAGTACTTTGCCCCAACGAAACAGTGAGGTTGTCAATCTCACCGGCTTGCTGTAACAAAGGATTAGATGTATAGTGTGGATGATGATTGTTTGCAGAAAACAGTAGAACAGTATTGCAGTAGATTGTATTTCAGTATAGAGAATTGGACCGGGGTCCGCAGTTCACTAGAGGTGTCTCTCCCATAAGATAAACAGCATGTTGGGTGAACAAATTACAGTTGGGCAATTGACAAATAAAGAGGGCATGACCATGCACATACATATTATGATGAGTATTGTGAGATTTAATTGGGCATTGCGACAAAGTACATAGACCGCTATCCAGCATGCATCTATGCCTAAAAAGTCCACCTTCAGGTTATCATCCGAACCCCCTCCAGTATTAAGTTGCTAACAACAGACAATTGCATTAAGTATTGCGCGTAATGTAATCAGTGACTACATCCTTGAACATAGCACCAATGTTTTATCCCTAGTGGCAACAGCACATCCATAACCTTAGAGGTTCTTGTCACCCCTCAGTTCACGGAGACATGAACCCACTATCGAGCATAAATACTCCCTCTTGGAGTTACTAGCATCAACTTGGCCAGAGCATCTACTAATAACGGAGAGCATGCAAGATCATAAACAACACATAGACATAACTTTGATAATCAACATAACAAGTATTCTCTATTCATCGGATCCCAACAAACGCAACATATAGAATTACAGATAGATGATCTTGATCATGTTAGGCAGCTCACAAGATCCAACAATGAAGCACAATGGGGAGAAGACAACCATCTAGCTACAGCTATGGACCCATAGTCCAGGGGTAGACTACTCACACATCACTCCGGAGGCGACCATGGCGGCGTAGAGTCCTCCGGGAGATGAATCCCCTCTCCGGCAGGGTGCCGGAGGCGATCTCCTGAATCCCCCGAGATGGGATTGGCGGCGGCGGCGTCTCGCAAGGTTTTCCGTATCGTGGCTCTCGCACCGGGGGTTTCGCGACGGAGGCTTTAAGTAGGCGGAAGGGCAGGTCAGGAAGGGGCACGAGGGGCCCACACCATAGGGCCGCGCGGCCAGGGCAGGGGCCGCGCCGCCCTAGGGTTTGGCCACCTCGTGGCCCCACTTCGTCTCCTCTTCGGTCTTCTGGAAGCTTCGTGGCAAAATAGGAACCTGGGCGTTGATTTCGTCCAATTCCGAGAATATTTCGTTACTAGGATTTCTGAAACCAAAAACAGCAGAAAACAAAGAATCGGCACTTCGGCATCTTGTTAATAGGTTAGTTCCAGAAAATGCACGAATATGACATAAAGTGTGCATAAAACATGTAGATAACATCAATAATGTGGCATGGAACATAAGAAATTATCGATACGTTGGAGACGTATCAGCATCCCCAAGCTTAGTTCTGCTCGTCCCGAGCAGGTAAAACGATAACAAAGATAATTTCTGGAGTGACATGCCATCATAACCTTGATCATACTATTTGTAAAGCATATGTAGCGAATGCAGCGATCAAAACAATGTATATGACATGAGTAAACAAGTGAATCATATAGCAAAGACTTTTCATGAATAGCACTTCAAGACAAGCATCAATAAGTCTTGCATAAGAGTTAACTCATAAAGCAATAATTCAAAGTAAAGGCATTGAAGCAACACAAAGGAAGATTAAGTTTCAGCGGTTGCTTTCAACTTGTAACATGTATATCTCATGGATATTGTCAACATAGAGTAATATAATAAGTGCAATATGCAAATATGTAGGAATCAATGCACAGTTCACACAAGTGTTTGCTTCTTGAGGTGGAGAGAAATAGGTGAACTGACTCAACAATGAAAGTAAAAGAATGGTCCTCCATAGAGGAAAAGCATCGATTGCTATATTTGTGCTAGAGCTTTGATTTTGAAAACATGAAACAATTTTGTCAACGGTAGTAATAAAGCATATGTATCATGTAAATTATATCTTACAAGTTGCAAGCCTCATGCATAGTATACTAATAGTGCCCGCACCTTGTCCTAAGGATCATCGCAATGCACATGTTTTAACCAAGTGTCACAAAGGGGTACCTCTATGCCGCCTGTACAAAGGTCTAAGGAGAAAGCTCGCATTGGATTTCTCGCTATTGATTATTCTCAACTTAGACATCCATACCGGGACAACATAGACAACAGATAATGGACTCCTCTTTTATGCATGAGCATGTAACAACAATTAATAATTTCTCATATGAGATTGAGGATATATGTCCAAAACTGAAACTTCCACCATGGATCATGGCTTTAGTTAGCGGCCCAATGTTCTTCTCTAACAATATGCATGCTTAACCATAAGGTGGTAGATCTCTCTTACTTCAGACAAGACGAACATGCATAGCAACTCACATGATATTCAACAAAGAATAGTTGATGGCGTCCCCAGTGAACATGGTTATCTCACAACAAGCAACTTAATAAGAGATAAAGTGCATAAGTACATATTCAATACCACAATAGTTTTTAAGCTATTTGTCCCATGAGCTATATATTGCAAAGGTGAATGATGGAATTTTAAAGGTAGCACTCAAGCAATTTACTTTGGAATGGCGGAGAAATACCATGTAGTAGGTAGGTATGGTGGACACAAATGGCATAGTGGTTGGCTCAAGTATTTTGGATGCATGAGAAGTATTCCCTCTCGATACAAGGCTTAGGCTAGCAAGGTTATTTGAAACAAACACAAGGATGAACCGGTGCAGCAAAACTCACATAAAAGACACATTGTAAACATTATAAGAATCTACATCGTCTTCCTTGTTGTTCAAAACTCAATACTAGAAATTATCTAGACCTTAGAGAGACCAAATATGCAAACCAAATTTAGCATGCTCTATGTATTTCTTCATTAATGGGTGCAAAGTATATGATGCAAGAGCTTAAACATGAGCACAACAATTGCCAAGTATCACATTACCCAAGACATTTATAGCAATTACTACATGTATCATTTTCCAATTCCAACCATATAACAATTTAACGAAGAAGAAACTTCGCCATGAATACTATGAGTAGAGCCTAAGGACATACTTGTCCATATGCTACAGCGGAGCGTGTCTCTCTCCCATAAAGTGAATGCTAGGATCCATTTTATTCAAACAAAACAAAAACAAAAACAAACCGACGCTCCAAGCAAAGCACATAAGATGTGACGGAATAAAAATATAGTTTCAGGGGAGGAACCTGATAATGTTGTCGATGAAGAAGGGGATGCCTTGGGCATCCCCAAGCTTAGACGCTTGAGTCTTCTTGATATATGCAGGGGTGAACCACCGGGGCATCCCCAAGCTTAGAGCTTTCACTCTCCTTGATCATGTTGCATCATACTCCTCTCTTGATCCTTGAAAACTTCCTCCACACCAAACTCGAAACAACTCATTAGAGGGTTAGTGCACAATAAAAATTAACATGTTCAGAGGTGACACAATCATTTTTAACACTTCTGGACATTGCATAAAGCTACTGGACATTAATGGATCAAAGAAATTCATCCAACATAGCAAAAGAGGCAATGCGAAATAAAAGGCAGAATCTGTCAAAACAGAACAGTTCGTATTGACGAATTTTAAAATGGCACCAGACTTGCTCAAATGAAAATGCTCAAATTGAATGAAAGTTGCGTACATATCTGAGGATCACGCACATAAATTGGCATATTTTTCTGAGCTACCTACAGAGAATTTAGCCCAGATTCGTGACAGCAAAGAAATCTGAAACTGCGCAGTAATCCAAATCTAGTATGAACTTTTCTATCAACGACTTTACTTGGCACAACAAAACACAAAACTAAGATAAGGAGAGGTTGCTACAGTAGTAAACAACTTCCAAGACACAAAATAAAAACAAAGTACTGTAGTAAAAACTATGGGTTGTCTCCCATAAGCGCTTTTCTTTAACGCCTTTCAGCTAGGCGCAGAAAGTGTGCATCAAGTATTATCAAGAGACGGAGTGTCAACATCATAATTTGTTCTAATAATAGAATCATAAGGTAACTTTATTCTCTTTCTAGGGAAGTGTTCCATACCTTTCTTGAGAGGAAATTGATATTTTATATTACCTTCCTTCATATCAATAGTAGCACCAACAGTTCGAAGAAAAGGTCTTCCCAATATGATGGGACAAGATGCATTGCATTCAATATCCAAGACAACAAAATCAACGGGGACAAGGTTATTGTTAACGGTAATGCGAATATTATCAACTCTCCCCAAAGGTTTCTTTCTAGAATGATCAGCAAGATTAACATCCAAATAACAATTTTTCAGCGGTGGCAAGTCAAGCATATTATAAATTTTCTTAGGCATAACGGAAATACTTGCACCAAGATCACATAAGGCATTACAACCAAAATCTTTAACCTTCATCTTAATGATGGGCTCCCAATCATCCTCTAGCTTTCTAGGAATAGAGGCTTCGCGCTCTAGTTTCTCTTCTCTAGCTTTTATGAGAGCATTTGTAATATGTTGCGTGAAAGCCAAATTTATAGCACTAGCATTAGGACTTTTAGCAAGTTTTTGCAAGAACTTTATAACTTCAGAGATGTTGCAATCATCAAAATTCAAACCATTATAATCTAAATCAATGGGATCATCATCCCCAATGTTGGAAAAAATTTCAGCAGCTTTATCACAGGCAGTTTTAGCGCTTTCAGCGGTTTCTCGCTTTGCATTAGAAGTGGAAACATTGCTAACACCAATTCTTTTATTATTAATAGTAGGAGGTGCAGCAACATGTGTAGCATTAGCATTACTAGTGGTGGTAATAGTCCAAACTTTAGCTACATTCTTCTCTTTAGCTAGTTTTTCATTTTCTTCTCTATCCCACCTAGCACGCAGTTCAGCCATTAATCTTATATTCTCATTAATTCTAACTTGGATGGCATTTGCTGTAGTAACAATTTTATTATGATGATTCTCATTAGGCATAACTTTCGATTTCAAAAGATCAACATCAGCAGCAAGACTATCGACTTTAGAAGCAAGTATATCAATTTTCCCAAGCTTTTCTTCAACAGATTTGTTAAAAGCAGTTTGTGTACTAATAAATTCTTTAAGCATGGCTTCAAGTCCAGGGGGTGAATTCCTATTATTGTTGTACGAATTCCCATAAGAATTAGCATAACCGTTACCATTATTATAAGGATATGGCCTATAGTTATTACTAGAATTGTTCCGATAAGCATTGTTGTTGAAATTATTATTTTTAATGAAGTTTACATCAACATGTTCTTCATGAGCAACCAATGAAGCTAACGGAACATTATTAGGATCAACATTAGTCCTATCATTCACAAGCATAGACATAATAGCATCAATCTTATCACTCAAGGAAGAGGTTTCTTCGACAGAATTTACCTTCTTACCTTGTGGAGCTCTTTCCGTGTGCCATTCAGAGTAGTTGATCATCATATTATCAAGAAGCTTTGTTGCTTCACCAAGAGTGATGGACATAAAGGTACCTCCAGCAGCTGAATCCAATAAATTCCGCGAAGAAAAATTTAGTCCTGCATAGAAGGTTTGGATGATCATCCAAGTAGTCAGTCCATGTGTTGGGCAATTTTTAACCAGAGATTTCATTCTTTCCCAAGCTTGAGCAACATGTTCAGTATCTAATTGTTTAAAATTCATTATGCTACTCCTCAAAGATATAATTTTAGCAGGGGGATAATATCTACCAATAAAAGCATCCTTGCATTTAGTCCATGAATCAATACTATTCTTAGGCAGAGATAGCAACCAATCTTTAGCTCTTCCTCTTAATGAGAAAGGGAACAATTTTAATTTTATAATATCACCATATACATCCTTATACTTTTGCATTTCACATAATTCAACAAAATTATTGAGATAGGCAGCAGCATCATCAGAACTAACACCAGAAAATTGCTCTCGCATAACAAGATTCAGTAAAGCAGGTTTAATTTCAAAGAATTCTGCTGTAGTAGCAGGTGGAGCAATAGGCGTGCATAAGAAATCATTATTATTTGTGGTTGTGAAGTCACACAACTTAGTATTTTCAGCGGTAGCCATTTTAGCAACAGTAAATAAAGCAAACTAGATAAAGTAAATGCAAGTAACTAATTTTTTTTGTGTTTTTGATATAGCAAACAAGATAACAAATAAAGTAAAACTAGCAACTAATTTTTTTGTATTTTGATTTAGTGCAGCAAACAAAGTAGTAAATAAAATAAAGCAAGACAAAAACAAAGTAAAGAGATTGGGAAGTGGAGACTCCCCTTGCAGCGTGTCTTGATCTCCCCGGCAACGGCGCCAGAAATTTGCTTGATGCGTGTAGTTGACACGTCCGTTGGGAACCCCAAGAGGAAGGTGTGATGCGCACAGCGGCAAGTTTCCCTCAGTAAGAAACCAAGGTTTAATCGAACCAGTAGGAGTCAAGAAGCACGTTGAAGGTTGATGGCGGCGGGATGTAGTGCGGCGCAACACCAGAGATTCCGGCGCCAACGTGGAACCTGCACAACACAACCAAAGTACTTTGCCCCAACGAAACAATGAGGTTGTCAATCTCACCGGCTTGCTGTAACAAAGGATTAGATGTATAGTGTGGATGATGATTGTTTGCAGAAAACAGTAGAACAGTATTGCAGTAGATTGTATTTCAGTATAGAGAATTGGACCGGGGTCCGCAGTTCACTAGAGGTGTCTCTCCCATAAGATAAACAGCATGTTGGGTGAACAAATTACAGTTGGGCAATTGACAAATAAAGAGGGCATGACCATGCACATACATATTATGATGAGTATTGTGAGATTTAATTGGGCATTACGACAAAGTACATAGACCGCTATCCAGCATGCATCTATGCCTAAAAAGTCCACCTTCAGGTTATCATCCGAACCCCCTCCAGTATTAAGTTGCTAACAACAGACAATTGCATTAAGTATTGCGTGTAATGTAATCAGTGACTACATCCTTGAACATAGCACCAATGTTTTATCCCTAGTGGCAACATCACATCCATAACCTTAGAGGTTCTTGTCACCCCTCCAGATTCACGGAGACATGAACCCACTATCGAGCATAAATACTCCCTCTTGGAGTTACTAGCATCAACTTGGCCAGAGCATCTACTAATAACGGAGAGCATGCAAGATCATAAACAACACATAGACATAACTTTGATAATCAACATAACAAGTATTCTCTATTCATCGGATCCCAACAAACGCAACATATAGAATTACAGATAGATGATCTTGATCATGTTAGGCAGCTCACAAGATCCGACAATGAAGCACAATGGGGAGAAGACAACCATCTAGCTACAGCTATGGACCCATAGTCCAGGGGTAGACTACTCACACATCACTCCGGAGGCGACCATGGCGGCGTAGAGTTCTCCGGGAGATGAATCCCCTCTCCGGCAGGGTGCCGGAGGCGATCTCCTGAATCCCCCGAGATGGGATTGGCGGCGGCGGCGTCTCAGTAAGGTTTTCCGTATCGTGGCTCTCGGTACTGGGGGTTTCGTGACGGAGGCTTTAAGTAGGCGGAAGGGCAGGTCAGGAAGGGGCACGAGGGGCCCACACCATAGGGCCGCGCGCCCAGGGCAGGGGCCGCGCCGCCGTAGGGTTTGGCCACCTCGTGGCCCCACTTCGTCTCCTCTTCGGTCTTCTGGAAGCTTCGTGGCAAAATAGGACCCTGGGCGTTGATTTCGTCCAATTCCGAGAATATTTCGTTACTAGGATTTCTGAAACCAAAAACAACAGAAAACAGCAACTGGCACTTCGGCATCTTGTTAATAGGTTAGTTCCAGAAAATGCACGAATATGACATAAAGTGTGCATAAAACATGTAGATAACATCAATAATGTGGCATGGAACATAAGAAATTATCGATACGTTGGAGACGTATCACCCTCCACCTTATATGAGGGGGTGGTGGCCGGCTAGCCCCTAGTGGGCCTCTCTACCTTGGTTTGGACAGGCCCAAACCAATACTAACTCGATCTATTAAAATCCCTAATTGGCCCACATATGACCATTACATAAACTAAGATAATTAAGCTGGTGGAGTCCTGAATTTGGGCTCCACATAGGCCTCCATGCCCGTATCATAAAATATAGCATATCCCCCCGTGGATCGCCGATCATCCATATTACCAGCCCAGTCAGCATTGGAGAATGCCGAAAGTAGTATGGAAGATGAAGCCCGAAAGTGCAAGCCACAATGAATAGTGACGCACATAACGAAGGATCCGCTTCACAACAGACCAATGAGGTGTAAGAGGCTCATGAAGAAATTGGCAGACCTTGTTAACCACAAAAGGTAAGTCCGGGCGTGTCACTGTGAGATATTGAAGAGCACCAACAATACTGCGGTACTGAGTAGCCTCCTCAGAGGAAAGTGCATCACCATCCGAGCTGCACAGGCGTTCAGAGGATGCCATAGGAGTAGTCACATGAGTACACTTCAACATACCAGCGCATGCAAGAAGCTCCAAAGCATACTTACGTTGTTGAAGAAGAAGATGACTAGCCGAGGGTGATGACACTTTAATACCCAGAAAATATTGGAGAGCACCAAGATCCTTCACAGAGAATTCAGACCGAAGCTGTCCAATCAACCTGGGAATAGCAACCTCACGTGAGCTGAGAACAATGATGTTATCAACATAGACCAACAGGTAAATAGTCACATCCGGGCGGCGAAGAATGAACAAGGACGTATCTGCCACTGACGGGGAGAAGCCCAAGGAGCCAAGAACCAAACTGAGACGAGCATGCCAAGCACAAGGGGCCTGCTTCAGACCATAGAGTGATTTGACAAGTCGGCAATAATGATCCGGCCTGGCAGAATCAATAAAGCCAGGAGGTTGCCTCATGTAAACCTCCTCATCGAGAAAACCATGAAGAAAAGCATTCTGAATGTCAAGCTGACGAAGGTACCATCAGTGAGAGAGAGCCATAGCAAGTAGCAACCGAATGGTAGCGGGCTTCACCACGGGACTGAAGGTCTCATCATAGTCCAGACCATAGCGTTGTTTGTACCCTTTAGCCACTAAACGTGCCTTGTACTTCTCAATAGAGCCATCAGCATGAAGCTTAACCTTAAAAATCCACCGGGAATCAAGCAGATTAACACCAGAAATAGGAGGTACAAGTCGCCAAGTACCATTATCCTGTAGATTAGAGAACTCAACCTCCATAGAATCACACCAATGAGGAAGGTGGAGAGCTTCTTTATAATCCCGAGGTTCCTGAGTATGCTTCGACGCAGAATAAGCTTGAAGAACACAATTCCAAGCAACTGTACCGTCTGTGCACTGTTTAGGTTGTTGAATACCTTGACGCATGTGGTGACCCGGCATACCACTGCATGGTGTAGTATGCAAGTCTGATATAACACCAATGAAACACCATTCCACTAGTATTATATCGCTCAGAGTGGTACAACAGAAACATATGCGGGTCCAAGGTATGTCTATAGAATTACACACAGACTCTGTTACATAAGATCATCACAGCCTCCTACTTTACAATGAGGTAAAACTGCAAATAAACTCCAGAAGAACGACTCGTAGTCTAATCCTATCACGAACTCTACTTGTAGAGTATTTAACTAGCTACAGGGGCTAAGAATAGATTCTAGCTAAATAGGAGCTAAGTTTAGGAAGCTAGTTCATTTCTATTGCTAATCTAGGTTTTATCCTTGTTGGATGTGGTGTTTGACTCTTTTGTCTGGGTCTTGTCCTTTGAAGTAGTTGTGGACTCCTCGGCCTTCGAGTTTCACTGTAGATCCTCCTTCGATGCATCCGTATCTAAGCAGGGAATTTAAGAGTGGGATGAGTACGAGCGTACTCAACAAGTTCATTATAGGAAAGAGGTGTTTAATGCACTAGCTACGACATTAGACCAGAAAGTCTAATACCAATGCAGGTTTTGATAATCATTTCTTCAAAAGGTTGCTTTTATTCAGAATAACTATGTCCGTCAGCCTTCACCGGTTTACTAGAACTTCATGGAGTTCCTTTCCGGCAGCGTTCGCAGTTCCAAAACCCGGAACATGGAGTGACTGGTCACGATTCATTACACTCTGCAGAGGTGTGTTGCTTTACCCATAAGAGATTTTAACCTTGGTGCCAACCGGGCAATTGTTCCCGTCCACACTTCCTTTGGTGTGAGGCCCGGTATAAGGTCATAGCCAATTATATTCCTCCGCTACCTCGCACACCCACCCGTTGTTGCATACCCCGACCCTGGGTCCTCGCCGGTCCTCTTATACCAATTAAGGATGGACCCCGACCACGACGACAGTTTGGGACAAGTTAACCAAACTCCTTCGCCGGTAGCTGCAACCCATCATAGACCACATTACCGTGGGGAATTAGAAGGGGATCCCCACCCTCAAGTTGTTCCGCAAGCCGCAACCGCTATGGTAAGCACTGCATTACCGTGGGGAATTAGAAGGGGCTCCCCACCCTCAAGTTGCTCTGCAAGATACAACTGCTACGGTAAGCGCATCCGTTGATGTACGAGAGGTGGAAATACAATTGACTAGTCCGTCCCACTCCAGATCTTATGGTTAACACGAGTTTTACGGCACAAGAATCACTGGACGACATTTGTTGTTTAGTCCTAGATGGATATAAACCCGTGCAATGGAACCTCCACCATATCAACACATACCATGGTTCCATTGCCCACCACATAGTCATATTCATAGTTATGAAAATAGTATTTTTGATTTTTTATGCAAGATTGATAAGTATAGTACTTTGCAAGTAATTTGGTAAAAATACTCAAATGACATGAGCAAGCGATGAACTTGCCTTTCTTGACTGCAAGATTATGCAAACAAGGTCTTCGATACGCAATAACTCCAAATTCTGAAATAGCATCATCGTCCGGTAAGGACGATGTTTAAAAGATTGGCAAGGATGCAATAATGCATAAGTATGAAATGCAATTGCTCTAAGCGTGACCTAACCCCGATGATTTAGGATTAGTGAGTTGTTATGATTGATTTAGGGTGTGTTGCACTTTTAGATGGTTTGCAAACAAGGTTCTTATTAAGATTGATTACTTGGTATAATAAATAAGTAATGCAATATATCACAATAATAACATTACAATCACACATCAATAAGAATTGGTATAATCCTAACATGTAATGAACTGTCACATCCCGAAATTTTCTAAATTTTGGAATGTGTAATAAAAATAAAATTAATGCTTGATTGTTTGAACTTGATTGAAATTTCACAAAGATTTAAAACTATTGAAGTTATTTAAAAGTAATTTTCAAAATGGAGTTTTCATAAACCTTAGTTTCAAAAGATTTGTTAACAATACTCTATTTCGTTCGGAGGTTTTGAAACTTATAAAATCTTTTATTTAATAACAGAGTTTAAACCCTAAAAGGCAATATAGCCACATAGACATGTATGTCAAATTTTTGATTTCGTAAAATTTATATTTTTGTTCCAAATTTTATCTTATATTAAAGTAATTTTCACGACGAATCCAACGGTATCTTATTTGCATTTTTCTGATTATTTTTGATCCTTCAAAAGTATATTTAAAATTTCTGGAATTAAAAAAAAAGAAAAAAAAAGGTTCGGCCAGGCCGAAAGGCCCACCCGGCCGAAACGGCCCAGCTTGCCCCGGCCCACTCCACCCGGCCCCGTCCCGAGCCTCCCACGCCACCCGGCCACCCCCAGCTCGCCCCGCGCCAGCTACCACCGCCACGGCCAGCGGGCACGCACGCACGCCCGGCCTTTCCTTCCTTCTTTAGTCCCACATCGCCATCTTAAACAAATTTTCCTCAGCCTGTAGTCTATATAAGGACCCCAAAGGGCAACCCCAAAGCATATCAGCGCCCAGCGCCTCCTTTCTTCCCCGCGGCACACGCACGAAGTCTGCCCCGCAAGCGAGGCTGCTGATCTTCCTTGCGCGAGCAGCTGATCGCGACGCAACATATTTAGAATAGTGGTTTTTCCGTTAAGTTTGTAATTAGATCCTCTACAATTTTCATGTACAAAGTTTGTTCATCCGAGCAACTTGTTTGGATAGCTTTTCGTACACCATTAGAACTGTAACCACTTAGGTTTAGTTTTGTAAAATTCATATCTTGATTTCTACAAGTCGGATTTTGACAAACTTTATACCGTTGTAATTAGCAAATCACGTAGATCATGATAGACATTTTGCGTGACAGTTTCGTCCACTTTATTTTCGCGGTATCCCTTTGATCCGCAACATTGTCTCCAAAATAAATCCTACAAACTTATTCTGAGATATTCTTTTGACGATACGCTTGTAATGGAATTCTCTACAACTTCCGTGTAGAAAGTTCTTCCATCCGGAAAACTTCTTAGTGTAGTCCTATAACTGGTTTCGATATAGTTCCTTTAGCCAAAATGATCCTTATGATAATACCCATCTTCCAGAACCAGTTGTATTCTTTATCATGTTCACAGATAATGCATAGCTTGCCCCTGGTTGTCTAGTTCATGTTATTTAAATAACAATTGAGTTATTTGAGTAAAGTGTGACATGTCCTAGTTTAGATTTTTTACATTGCTTTAGTAGGGTGGAGATACTCTACCCCATATCACATGTGATGAACCTTTGTTATCCATTAGTCTTCGTGAACCAAATCCCGATATCATTCACGCCTATACAACCTCATGCCATTCAATCCTTCCACTTAGTTCGAACTATTCAACTTGCAAATGAGTTATTTGAATAGTTCAATATATCATTTATTCATATCCAATGCTAGGTGTGACCTCGTGCTACTCTGATAAGTGTTGTCACACTATGTCAATTGCATAAGTCTTGTTTTACAATACTCCATCCAATAGCACCGCTGTCCAAAATATTTGAATCACTTTGCAAATATTCAAATTTAAATATGAGAATTTGAGTATATGTCCATTATCGATTTCTATAAGCCTTTCTCAACATGATGCTTTTGTGAAGATGAAACTTATGATCACATCCACACACCAATACCACTAGACACTTTACCTTAACCAATATCGTGTTTATTCAAATTCTTTTTCATCCACCCCTTTGAATTAGTTTAAAACTATTCAACTTACAAATGAGTGAATTGAGTAATTGCATATGTCATTGGTCCATACCCAAGCCTATGTGTAATTCATACTATTGAGCAATTGTTGTCACACTTGTTCAATAGTATTGTTGTTGCACTATTTGTCATTTATGTGATTCAATTCACATAACCCGTTTCAAATTCTTTTCATGCTTTTGTAAAGCATAAAGCTTCTTCAATTATATCTTAGATTATCCAATTCTTTCTAATCATGTGACTTTCCGTCCAAACTCTCACAACCATATCCTGCAAGCCAAACCTTAGCACCATAGAGCGTTTTCGATTGTCGTCTTGTTTGATTTTGTTGTTGTTGAATGGTGTGTTTATGTTGTGCTATATGTTATCTTATAGTTCGTGTGAAGAGCGACGTATTTTGATTAAGAGAAGTGAACGCGCTTCGACTACCAAAAAGGCAAGTGACACTCAACTCCTACTTATTTTAATTATGCATTAGTGTTTTTGAAACTAGTATGCATGGTAGGATTTTGATTTCAAAAGTAAAGTATTATGCTATGCTTAGCAAACCCTAGTAGTGTGTAGCTACTCCTGAACCCATTGCTAGGATGCTTTAATTTTTGCTTGCAACATCAAATGACAAATGCTATTTAGTTATTGATTGTGGATGTTTGAAAACTTAAAATTAACAACCCTAATGAAACACCTGGGTGGATTGGTTGATTGGTGGGCGGCTGCTCAGGTCCACGCCCCTAGTTGGCTGAAGTGGTGAATCCCTGAGAGTTCGCATTTGTAGAGTGGTCGCTTTTGACTGCACACCTGGTTTTCACCAGGGGATCGTGTGGGGGTTTACTACCTGTGAGGGGTTTTAAGCTTGTGAGTTCCACTTGTGGTTGGCCACCCAGGATTAAAGAGATTTTCTATGTCGTCCATATTTTAGTTAGCTTCCAGTCCAGCCTTATGGTATTATGGGGTCTGCCGGGATTAAGTAAGTTGTGGGGGTTCAACTTGTGGCTAGACAGCGGGTGGAGGCGACGGCCAAGGGAACGGGTCTAGTTTGTATGGTTGAATTCTTCTTCTGAAAGATCTTGTCTCATTCTTCTCTTGGGAAGGGTGGGTCGTAAGGTGAAAGTGCACAACCTCTCGAGAGTTAAACCTAAGATCTTAGCCGTGTCCCCGGTTAAGGACAATTTGAGCTTCTAGGCAAGGAATGTACGGAAGAATCTCATCACCTTTTTCTGAATGTATTTAAAATTTGTTCAACCTTGTAAAACTCATGGGAGATGTAACCATGAGATTATTCTAAAACCCATGGAGGATTTAACCATGGTGTGATTTTATAATGTCATTCAAATATTTTCAAAATGTTTTGTTTTAAACAAAATATAGGATAAAATTGGCTTTATGCAAATTAGCCTAAGACTCCACTAGCCAAATATCATGTAGATAGTCATGTCTAAAACTGCCACCAAATAAGTGTCATTTGCCAGTACATCATTGTACTGACCTCCATTCGTGGGGCTGCATATTCAAACGTGCAGGATTTTCTGAGGAGAAGTACGTGGTAGGATCTCGAGTCTACATTCCAACATGACTGCCTGTGGCACATGAAGATGATGAAGGCTCATTGCTGATTTACTTTCCGCAGTGTTTATTCTGAGCTTGTCCATGTGACTATGCAATTTGTAAGGTTTTATTGTACCCTCTGGATCAACGATGTAGTAATTTGATACTATTGCAATGATTACTATATTTTGTAATGTGTGTGCTGTCAGTGATCCCGGGAATAGCACTATACACAGGTATCTTGCCTTTATTAAAAGGTAGGGTGCTACATGAACATTTGTTGGTTTTAGCACTTTATGGCATGGTTAATGGTTAATTATCATATACTTCAAAAGAATAACTTTTGAAGAACATGTTCTTTAATAAAGAACAAGTATGATAATATTAGGGTTGTGGAGTTCTATGGTTTACTATGGTTTCATCTAGTTTCTGGAGTAAGTATTAGATGGATCACAACGGAGTTGGATTCATCAATAGCTAGAATATGTAAAAGTTGAGTTAAGTTTAAGCATCTTAAGCAAGTAATTACACATGGGTGTTATCAAGTTTGGTTATATCTTACTGGTGATAGATGGCTATTGTCTACAGGTCCTATTAGGCAGGGTTGATGATTTTTCTTTATTTATCTTAAAATAATAACTTTTGAAGAACATGCTACTTAAGTAATAAGAAGTATATCAATTAGGGTTGAGGTGGTTTGGGTTTTACTATTGGATCCACTTGAATAGGGCATAGTTGGCTCCTGGATACTATGGTTCACAAGTATTTAATACTAATAGGGTTTAGTGGAATATGTTTAGGTAATGCCCAATATTTGGCATAGTTGTGATTGGAGTTCATCACAATGGTGTGATTCTAAATAAGGTTAATAAAGGATGATGGTTTTGTGTAACGGCCCAGGGTAGCACCCTATTAGAATTGCTTGTTCTTTTTCTCTTTATGCATCATCATGCATCATGCATCATATCATCAATGTTTCAAACAAAATAAAATTATTTTATAAACCCTAAAACCAAAATAAATAAACTATTTCATAAACCTAAATATTTTGTTCTATCTATCTCTTCTCTCTGTTTCAAATTCAAAATTTATTTGTTTTGATTTCAAATCATTTACAACACAGTTTTTAAAATAGAAAAAGGATTTTTTTTTTTTTAAAAAAAGAAAACAGCAAACCCTCTCTTCTCCCTGGGCTGCTCTTCCTCTCCCTGGCCCAGATTCCCTCTTCCCTTCCTGGCCCGAGTTAGCCCCGACCCGGCGACCTTGCTGCAGCCCAGCCCACCTGGCCGTACCCCTTCGGTGGAGACGCTCTCGTCTCTGTCGTCTTCCTCCTCCTCACGAAAAGGGCGTGAGGGCAGTGGTCCTCCATCGAGCCAACCACCGCACCAACCTCCCCCATGTGAGCCTCCCCTCTCTCTCGCTTTATCTCTGGCGCCAGCCAACCTCTCCCTCGTCCTCACTTCCTCTCCACGCCTCTCTCGCCTCTTTTCTTTCTTCATCTGCAAGCCAAAACCAAGAGAGGAGAAACCCCACAGCACCCCGCCTCCTCGCCGTCAATTCATCGTCTCCGGCCACCCCGAGCGGTGCCACCACCATCAATCGACGCGCCTCGTCTCTCTGATCCTCCTCGTGCAAGGAATCGAAGAAGGAGGCCCTCAATCGAGCAGGAATTCGCCGTTCCCCTTCCTTGGCCGCCGCGCTATTTCTTCAATTCCGGCGCCGATGGCCCTCCTCCGCCTTCCTCGACCTCGCCGTCATCTTCACGGTAGCGTGGCGCATCTCCTAGACCTCCTCCCCCTCTTTTTGCTCTCTGGTTCGCTCATCTCACCTTGTGCCGGCCTCCTTCTCCGCAGATGGTCGCCGCCGATGAAGCTCCGGCGACCCCCTCGACCAAGCGCCGCCTCTTTCTGGTCCTCGGCAACGAGACGAACGCGGCGCGCTCCCTCTCGCTTGCTGGGGCGCCCTGCAGCGCCCGCCCGTGCGACGCCGAGCCGCAGTCACCGCCTCCTCCTCGCCGCGAGCGGCATCGCCCCCGCATCGAACACCCTGTGGGCGCGCACGGATGCTTCGCCAGCGTGGCGCCCTGGCCCCCACCCGTCATCGACCCTGGTTAGATCCACCTCGGTGAGAAACCTAAGCCAGATCCAGATCCTTTTCCCTTTTGCGCTAAGCCCCCTGCAAGTTCTTAAGATCTAACCCGCGGCCCCTGGCGCGGATGCTTCTCTGCATAACCCCCTGCATGTTTAACAAATGAACCCGGGGTCCTTCCCCTGATCTGTATTTGTTTTCGGGTCCTTCCCAATTAAAATAAAATCTGTTTATCTATTTTAAATACTAAAAACTAATCTGTTAATAACTTTTAATTGCTAACTCGAAATTAAAAGGGTTCTATATGAAAATTGATCAGAAAAATGTGCTGAACATGAATATGCCATCCATTCATCTGTTTGCATCCCGCATCATGTCGTGCGTTGATAGTTGTGCATATCCACCTCACATATATGCGGAGTATTTCGGATTTCCAACTATGGTTTTCCCCGCTCCGTTTAATATTGAAGTAGCTCGCCCCTGCCATGTTTGCTATGCTAATCCACCCTTAAATTTGTCGGTAGAAAATGCAACTCCAACCTTAATTGTTTGTCCGGGGTTCCGACTCCGATTAATGTGGATAAGTTGCATCGCCGCATCATGTTTGCCATGTCATGCATGCAAACCATATCATGAGCATGCTGGTTCTTTATCCGTAGTAGTAAGATTACATACGTTGTGTGTTCCAGCATTTGCTTCTTCTCGGATAGGATCGCGAAGTGGTGATGTGAGATACGACGAGTTCTCCGACAAGTTCTTCTGCAGCTTTTCACAGGCGAGCCCACCCTTTCACCTATTTTACTTTTACATGCTCTTTTGATCTATTGCTATCCTTGTGTTACGATTCTGTTGTGTCACGTGTCCTATCCACCTGTTACCTATATGTTCGAGATACACCTCCTCGCCCTACCTATTGTTTGTTGTTTGCCAGCTTTGCGAGTCGTAGGCGAGTTTAGGGTCTTATTGATATCTCGAGATGTTCGGGATATCTTGTTGGGAGGTTATCACATGCTATATCTTTTGTTGGAGATAATCACACTTTACTTTATTGTTAACAACTAAAATTGTAAGCAGAGGCATCTGTGAGCCCCTTTGCGAAAGCGTCGGAACTTTGACTTGCTAATGTCCCCTAGGACCCGAGTTCTTGTTATCTGTTCCGAGATTGAGCGCTCTACCCGTACGTGGGGGAATGGGACCCCCATCACCCACTACCTTTCCTTGAGTCTGTTTATTGGGAGCCACAACCTTGGTTTCATTTGCTCATATGCACGATGCACGTTTTACTTCCTGTTGCCTTCGGGTGTTTATTTCTGTACTGTACTCATAACGCGGGACTCTTTATCCTTGGCCGGTCGTTAGTGCCCGCCTTGGAAGCCGACGCAAACCTCTGGGTCCGTATCGGAGTACGGCCGAACTTCGTCACGGGTAGCTTAGTTGGGTGGCTCCCATTAAACTTTCTCTTGCATTGGGAACGGTCTTGATGTGAGACTCCACCTGTAGTAAGTGGGTTCGAGCATGCGTATGGTTACATTTGGGCAACCCCTGCAGGGTGTACATCTTATCGATAAGCCGTGTCCGCGGTTATGGACGACTTGGAATTGTATGGCTTGATCATAGAACAATTTACACTATTATCTTGTTGTTAATAATCTGATAATAACTTGATTAGTAATTTAGCATTACTACAACCGATACCTAATAAAACTTGTCCACCGTTGAGTGCCTCTTACATTGCCTCTTCGCAATTGTTGAAGGGGATACGTGTAATCGGCTGGGTTATGTTTGTGTAGTATTTATCTGTTACCTTGTGCGCTCTCTTATCTTCTCTGAGTAGACGGATGTTGTAGCGTGTCTCTATTGGATAGTAGCTTTGCTGCCGCTAAACCCCACATATAGCCGGGTGAAGTTTATACCGCCCACCAGCGAGCATAGCTGGTCTTGTCTCGCAAGTACGTGCCAATGGTACTTACCCTCGCCTTTCTTTCTTTTTGTCTCCTCCCTTTTGCTCGCAACCGATGGCCCGACTTTGACAGGTACGAGATGACGACGTTAGCAAGGTTACCCTTCCGGCTTGGCCTGGGCAGGGTTATGGACGCCACTGGTTATCTTCAGGACTCTTAGTCCAATTTGTATCTTGTCCGTACTCGGACGTATTTGATCTTCTGTATGATTCGGATCTTTGTATTGTATATTTGTATCTTGACTCGTTGGAGTCGTTGTTGTAATATATGTATCTTGTGGGCTCTATTGTAATCCTGTTGTAATGTTACCGCTCGTGTTAATTCCTCTGGCATCACGTGTGTGATTCTTCGCGCACGTCGTGTCGGAGGGCGTCTCTGGATCGATATCGTGCGGATTTTGGCGGGATCGCTGTAATCCTCATGGTACCGGTTCCGGGGCGTCACATTTTGGCAGTAGGAGCTAGGGTTTAGACTTGAGTGATCCTATTTGATCATCTTGGTTGGATGGTATGCATAAATGGAATACTAAATTACTAGTGATAGAGTTTCTACATTTTATGTGGACATGACAATTATTTAGTGGCTAATATGTTTCTATGGATGGAAAGAAAGTATTATGATCACATGTTAGGTCTTAGGTTTTTAGGTTTTTTAGAAGTAAATTAGGGTTCCCATAAAATAATAGAGTTAGGGTTTTAGAGTTAAAACAAATTGGGGTGATCACATAAAATAATGGGATCAAGGTTCTTACTTATAGTAGTATTAGGGTTTCTAAATATGATACAATTCTTAAAATAATAGTTGGTACTAGAGTTAATGTGATTAATTACTTTGAACAAAATTAATAATAGCCTTAGCATGTAATTATTTTAAAAGGTTTAAGAATTAAGACAAATACTAGTTAGGGTTTAGTTTCTTGGAATTAGGGTTTTTATGTTGGTTATTTAACTTATAAATTATTAACTTGTTAAATAAAAAGGTTGGAGTAAATAAATAACTTTTCATTGAAATTTAATATTAGTTATTATTATTATTATTTTATTTGTCTTTTCTTATCACTTTATTTACTTAGAGAAATTTTTCTAAAAATAAAAATTACATCCTAAAAGAATAGGATGGGCAGAGCCCATCAGATTCAGTCGGACCCAGTTTAATGGGCTGGCCCAGTAGTGCCCGACCTGGTCGGTTCAACCCGACCCAACCCAGCTCTCACTCACCCCTCTCTCGCACACGCACACGACCCCCACCTATCTCTCTCTCGCGACCACCAGGCCCCTACGGCGTCGCCGCCCGCCCCCGGCCGCTCCTGGCCCTCGCCGAGGCCGGCGAGTTAGGGTTTTGGTCGGCGTCGCCAAGCTCTACAAGCTCCCCCTGATCGATTTGTTTTCCTCGGCCTAGGTTGCTCGCTCACGACCCTGGAAACCCTAGTGGTCACCGGCGGTTTTACCGCCGCCTGCTGCTGCTCCGGCCGTCGCCGATCTACTCCCCCGACGCTGCTCCCCGGCGTGGCTTCACCATGGACCTACCGACCATCAGCCGTTGCCTCGGCGCCGCCTCCTTTCACGCACGCGTGCCTCACGGCAACCCTAGCCTACGAATGGCTCGGTCGCCGGAGTACTGCCACGCGCCGTTGCGCCTCCCTCTGGTCTTCTGTGTCTCCTCTACACCTCCATGAGCACCTGTACCTCAATCCCTTCAGGTTCCATCTCTACTCCGCTGTGTCCGGCTGTTCTGGTTCATGAAGTGGTGATGTTGGTGTTGGGGTGCTGCTCGTGATGCCTACATTGACGGTGAACTGGTGGTGTGGCGGCTACTTCGTTCTCGACGCCGGTTGGACGGTGCCGTAGGCGCAACCCCGGCATCGACGGCTGCAACTACGCCCCTACTACACTGTGAGCTATTCCTCTTTTTCTTTTTGTGCTCATATCTACTACTATCTGGTTACTACTAGCTTGTGGTTGTACTAGTTCATTCAATTGACTATTGAAAGCTTGTGGTCATGAGGTGATATTGGTGATATATATGAGTGTAATGCTGCCAGATGATCCAGTACCTTGTGCTTGATTCAATGCCTCAATATGAATCATCCCGGCATGTGTTATAGCTTTCTGTGAGGTGTGGTTTGGGGCTGACCATGCTCTGATTTAATTGCTCACTGGCTTGTGCTATGTGTGGCTTAATCTTTAACTTGAGATTGCTGTGATAGTGTGGTACCCTATTTAACTCATATATGAGTGCGGACAATAAGATACAGATATTGTTGCTACAAAAGGACAATTTACTTGATGATTGGCCTGGGAGTTTGATACGTCTCCGACGTATCGATAATTTCTTATGTTCCATGCCACATTATTGATGATATCTACATGTTTTATGCACACTTTATGTCATATTTATGCGTTTTCCGGAACTAACCTATTGACGAGATGCCGAAGGGCCAGTTGTTGTTTTCTGCTGTTTTTGGTTTCAGAAATCCTAGTAAGGAAATATTCTCGGAATCGGACGAAATCAACGCCCAGCATCTTAGAATCCCCGGAAGCATCCAGAACACCCGAGAGTCGCCAGAGGGGGGCCACAGGGGCCCCAGATGATAGGCCGGCGCGGCCCTGGCCGCGCCGCCTTATAGTGTCGGCGCCCCTTCGACCTTCTGACGCCGCCTCTTCGCCTATTTAAGGGTCCTCGACCTAAAACCTCGAGACGAAAAAGCCACGGTACGAGAAACCATCCAGAGCCGCCGCCATCGCGAAGCCAAGATCTGGGGGACAGGAGTCTCTGTTCCGGCACGCCGCCGGGACGGGGAAGTGCCCCCGGAAGGCTTCTCCATCGACACCGCTGCCATCTCCACCGCCATCTCCATCAACGATGCTGTCTCCCATGAGGAGGGAGTAGTTCTCCATCGAGGCTCGGGGCTGTACCGGTAGCTATGTGGTTAATCTCTCTCCTATGTACTTCAATACAATGATCTCATGAGCTGCCTTACATGATTGAGATTCATATGAGTTTTGTATCACAATTCATCTATGTGCTACTCTAGTGATGTTATCAAAGTATTCTATTCCTCCTGCATGGTGTAAAGTGGACAGGGTGTGCATCATGTAGTACTTGGCGTAGTTTATGATCGTGATCTCTTGTAGATTATGAAGTTAACTATTACTATGATGGTATTGATGCGATCTATTCCTCCTTTCATAGTGTGAAGGTTACGGTGTGCATGCTATGTTAGTACTTGGTTTGGTTGTGTTGATCTTTCATGCACTCTAAGGTTATTTAAATATGAACATTGAATTGTGGAGCTTGTTAACTCCGGCATTGAGGGTTCGTGTAATCCTACGCAATGGTGTTCATCATCCAACAAGAGTGTAGAGTATGCATTTATCTATTCTGTTATGTGATCAATGTTGAGAGTGTCTACTAGTGAAAGTATGATCCTTAGGCCTTGTTCCTAAATACTGCTATCGCTGCTTGTTTACTGTTTTACTGCGTTACTACTGCTGCGTTACTACTGCTTGTTTACTGTCCTGGGCAAAGCACTTTTCTGGTGCCGTTGCTACTGCTACTATATATTCATACCACCTGTATTTCACTATCTCTTCGCCGAACTAGTGCACCTATTAGGTGTGTTAGGGACACAAGAGACATCTTGCTTTGTGGTTGCAGGGTTGCATGAGAGGGATATCTTTGACCTCTTCCTCCCTGAGTTCGATAAACCTTGGGTGATCCACTTAAGGGAAAACTTGCTGCTGTTCTACAAACCTCTGCTCTTGGAGGCCCAACACTGTCTACAGGAAAAGGAGGGGGGGCGTAGACATCAAGCTATTTTATGGCGCCGTTGCCGGGGAGGAAAGGTAAAAGGCACTCATACTCCGGTCCCAGGTAATAAGTACTTTTCTGTTGCCGATGTGTGTGTGCTCGAAGCTATTTCCTTTAGATCCTGCAATTGCATCTTTTTGTTTCTTGTTTACACTAGTTAGGCATAATGGACAACAATGAGCTTCTTATTCTATTTCCTGATTTAAGACATGGATGGTTTGATGCGAAAATTAAAAAACCCATGGAACATATTAGTATGAACACTTTGAATACCATTGTTGCTAATGATATAGAAAGTTCTAAGCTTGGGGAAGCTGGCTTTGATGAGCATGATATTTTTAGTCCCCCGGGCATTGAGGAGAAAATTTACTTTGATGATACTTTACCTCCTATTTATGATGATTATAATGATAGTAGTCTTTTGGTTCCACCTGTTATGGAGGATAAATTTGATTATGATTACAATATGCCTCCTATATTTGATGATAGCTACTTTGTTGAATTTGCTCCCACTACAACTAATAAAATTGACTATGCTTATGTGGAGAGTAATAATTTTATGCATGAGACTCATGATAAGAATGCTTTATGTGATAGTTATATTGTTGAGTTTGCTCATGTTGCTACTGAAAGTTATTATGAGAGAGGAAAATATGGTTATAGAAATTCTCATGTTACTAAAATGCCTCTCTATGTGCTGAAATTTTTTAAGCTACACTTGTTTTATCTTTCTATGCTTGTTGCATTATGCTTCTTGAACTTGTTTATTTACAAGATTCCTTTTCATAGGAAGCATGTTAGACTTAAGTGTGTTTTGAATTTGCCTCTTGATGCTCACTTTTGCTTCAAATACTATTTCTTACGAGTGCATCATTAAAATTGCTGAGCCCATCTTAATGGCTATAAAGAAAGAACTTCTTGGGAGATAACCCATGTGTTATTTTGCTACAGTACTTTGTTTTAAATTTGAGTCTTGGAAGTTGTTTACTACTGTAGCAACCTCTCCTTATCTTAGTTTAGTGTTTTGTTGTGCCAAGTAAAGTCGTTGATAGTAAAGTTCATACTAGATTTGGATTACTGCGCAGAAACAGATTTCTTTGCTGTCACGAATCTGGGCAAAATTCTCTGTAGGTAACTCAGAAAATTATGCCAATTTACGTGAGTGATCCTCAGATATGTACGCAACTTTCATTCAATTTGAGCATTTTCATTTGAGCAAGTCTGGTGCCCTTTTAAAATTCGTCTTTACGGACTGGTCTGTTTTGACAGATTCTGCCTTTTATTTCGCATTGCCTCTTTTGCTATGTGGGATGGATTTCTTTGTTCCATTAACTTCCAGTAGCTTTGGGCAATGTCCAGAAGTGTTAAGAATGATTGTGTCACCTCTGAACATGTGAGTTTTGGATTATGCACTAACCCTCTAATGAGTTTGTTTCGAGTTTGGTGTGGAGGAAGTTTTCAAGGGTCAAGAGAGGAGGATGATATATTATGATCAAGGAGAGTGAAAGCTCTAAGCTTGGGGATGCCCCGGTGGTTCACCCCTGCATATATCAAGAAGACTCAAGCGTCTAAGCTTGGGGATGCCCAAGGCATCCCCTTCTTCATCGACAACATTATCAGGTTCCTCCCCTGAAACTATATTTTTATTCGGTCACATCTTATGTACTTTACTTGGAGCATCGGTTTGTTTTTGTTTTGTTTGAATAAATGCTTGTGTGGGAGAGAGACACGCTCTGCTGTTGCATATGGATAAGTATGTCCTTAGTTTCTACTCATAGTATTCATGGCGAAGTTTCTTCTTCGTTAAATTGTTATATGGTTGGAATTGGAAAATGATACATGTAGTAATTGCTATAATGTCTTGGGTAATGTGATACTTGGCAATTGTTGTGCTCATGTTTAAGCTCTTGCATCATATACTTTGCACCTATTAATGAAGAAATACATAGAGCATGCTAAAATTTGGTTTGCATATTTGGTCTCTCTAAAGTCTAGATAATTTCTAGTATTGAGTTTGAACAACAAGGAAGACGGTGTAGAGTCTTATAATGTTTTCAATATGTCTTTTATGTGAGTTTTGCTGCACCGGTTCATCCTTGTGTTTGTTTCAAATAGCCTTGCTAGCCTAAACCTTGTATCGAGAGGGAATACTTCTCATGCATCCAAATACTTGAGCCAACGACTATGCCATTTGTGTCCACCATACCTACCTACTACATGGTATTTCTCCGCCATTCCAAAGTAAATTGCTTGAGTGCTACCTTTAAATTTCCATTCTTCACCTTTACAATATATAGCTCATGGGACAAATAGCTTAAAAACTATTGTGGTATTGAATATGTACTTATGCACTTTATCTCTTATTAAGTTGCTTGTTGTGCGATAACCATGTTCCTGGGGACGCCATCAACTACTCTTTGTTGAATTTCATGTGAGTTGCTATGCATGTTCGTCTTGTCTGAAGTAAGAGCGATCTACCACCTTATGGTTGGAGCATGCATATTGTTAGAGAAGAACATTGGGCCGCTAACTAAAGCCATGATCCATGGTGGAAGTTTCAGTTTTGGACATATATCCTCAATCTCATATGAGAAAAATAATTGTTGCCACATGCTTATGCATAAAAGAGGAGTCCATTATCTGTTGTCTATGTTGTCCCGGTATGGATGTCTAAGTTGAGAATAATCAATAGCGAGAAATCCAATGCGAGCTTTCTCCTTAGACCTTTGTACAGGCGGCATAGAGGTACCCCATTGTGACACTTGGTTAAAACATGTGCATTGCGATGATCCGGTAGTCCAAGCTAATTAGGACAAGGTGCGGGCACTATTAGTATCTATGCATGAGGCTTGCAACTTATAAGATATAATTTACATGATACATATGCTTTATTACTACCGTTGACAAAATTGTTTCTTGTTTTTAAAATCAAAGCTCTAGCACAAATATAGCAATCGATGCTTTCCTCTTTGAAGGACCATTCTTTTACTCTTATTGTTGAGTCAGTTCACCTATTTCTCTCCATCTCAAGAAGCAAACACTTGTGTGAACTGTGCATTGATTCCTACATATTTGCTTATTGCACTTGTTATATTACTCTATGTTGACAATATCCATGAGATATACATGTTACAAGTTGAAAGCAACCGCTGAAACTTAATCTTCCTATGTGTTGCTTCAATGCCTTTACTTTGAATTATTGCTTTATAAGTTAACTTTTATGCAAGACTTATTGATGCTTGTCTTTAAGTACTATTCATGAAAAGTCTTCGCTATATGATTCATTTGTTTTACTCATGTCATTTACATTGTTTTGATCGCTGCATTCATTACATATGCTTACAATAGTATGATCAAGGTTATGATGGCATGTCACTCCAGAAATTATCTTTGTTATCGTTTACCTGCTCGGGACGAGCAGAAACTAAGCTTGGGGATGCTGATACGTCTCCGACGTATCGATAATTTCTTATGTTCCATGCCACATTATTGATGATATCTACATGTTTTATGCACACTTTATGTCATATTTATGCGTTTTCCGGAACTAACCTATTGACGAGATGCCGAAGGGCCAGTTGCTGTTTTCTACTGTTTTTGGTTTCAGAAATCCTAGTAAGGAAATATTCTCGGAATCGGACGAAATCAACACCCAGCATCTTAGAATCCCCGGAAGCATCCAGAACACCCGAGAGTCGCCAGAGGGGGGCCACAGGGGCCCCAGATGATAGGCCGGCACGGCCCAGGCCCTGGCCGTGCCGCCTTATGGTATTGATGCGATCTATTCCTCCTTTCATAGTGTGAAGGTTACGGTGTGCATGCTATGTTAGTACTTGGTTTGGTTGTGTTGATCTTTCATGCACTCTAAGGTTATTTAAATATGAACATTGAATTGTGGAGCTTGTTAACTCCGGCATTGAGGGTTCATGTAATCCTACGCAATGGTGTTCATCATCCAACAAGAGTGTAGAGTATGCATTTATCTATTCTGTTATGTCATCAATGTTGAGAGTGTCCACTAGTGAAAGTATGATCCCTAGGCCTTGTTCCTAAATACTGCTATCGCTGCTTGTTTACTGTTTTACTGCGTTACTACTGATGCGTTACTACTGCTTGTTTACTGTCCTGGGCAAAGCACTTTTCTGGTGTCGTTGCTACTGCTACTATATATTCATACCACCTGTATTTCACTATCTCTTCGCCGAACTAGTGCACCTATTAGGTGTGTTGGGGACACAAGAGACTTCTTGCTTTGTGGTTGCAGGGTTGCATGAGAGGGATATCTTTGACCTCTTCCTCCCTGAGTTCGATAAACCTTGGGTGATCCACTTAAGGGAAAACTTGCTGCTGTTCTACAAACCTCTGCTCTTGGAGGCCCAACACTGTCTACAGGAAAAGGAGGGGGGGCGTAGACATCTGTAACGGCCCCGGGTAGTACCCCTAATTAGATTTGTTTGTTATTTTCTTTTATGCATCGTCATGACATCATGCATCATATCATTCATGTTTTTCAACACAATAAAATTATTTTGTAAACCCTAGCTATTTTGTTTTTCCCTCTCATATGGTTTTATTAAACCTACCCCTTTCTTTTCATTTAATAAAACTCTAAAATAAAACTATATTTTGTTTTGCCAAACTTTTTCCTCCATCTCTTCTTTCTTTCTTTGATTCCTATCTTTCTCCCGTTTATTCTCCTCTGATTTTGCAAAATCCCAGCAAATAGAGAAAAAGGCCAGATGGCTTCCTTCCTATCCTTTTATTTTCCTTCCACTGGCATGGTTCAACCTCTGCTGTGGTTGTCGACTTTCTCAACAGGCAGGAGGTGTGACCTCCACCACCGCACCCACCTGCTCCCTCCTCAAGAAAATTCTCACCTGCTCCCCTCCTCTCTCCCTACCTTTTTCCTTCCAGATCGAGGCTCTCCAAGAACCCTAACCCCCCTTTCCTTCTCTTGTTCCGCCGCCACTACAACTCCCTCCGTTCTTCTCCTCTTCCACAGAAAGCAGAGAGACAGAGCAAAATTCAGATAAAATTCAGTTAAACATCGCCGGGAAATCCTCAAGCTCGTCGTCGCCTAGAGCCGCCGTTAGCCGCGCTGAGCACGTGGATGGAGCCACCGTGGTGTTCTTGTTCTCTACGCTGAAGGTCAGGAGCGGAGGCTGCTCCTGGATGACACCACGGACCTCGCCGTTGCCGTCCTCTTCTACACCGATGGTCACCGCTCGCCTCTACTTCCTCTTCATCGACTCCGCCGTCGCCGTGTCGTTCCGTCTTGGACTTACACCAGGTGAGCGCCACAACCTTTTCCCCTGCTATCCCGCTCGTTTGCATCCAGCAGTTGGCGTCGTGTTCGCGGCCGATGTCATGTTTACCTGGAACACGAGCCGCGCTCGTTCTGTATCTTTTCCGTCCTCGCGTTTGGAGATGTTTCTGTTGGCCGCGATCTTGTTTCAAATCACCAGACGATGCTAGCCCAGATGACCCTGCTATTGGTTCAATTCCTACAGTTTCAGGATCAAATCCCAGTGAAGACACACACCCTTTTCTTTTTTCCTTTCGTTGCATCTGTTCAGTTTCAGTTAACACCTGCTCTTTTTCGTCAGTTAACTGTCCAGCAGCGCCCAGCCGTGCTGTGGTTTCGCTTTGTTCCCTTGCTGTAAATTGTTTGGTCATGAGTAGTTTGCCCGCTGTCTCCATACAACCAGCTGCACCACTTCTACACCTTTTTCAGCTAGATACACACGAGTATAACCAATCGCTCCACCTGCTAGCTTGGCTGCTTACGTAGCTAGCTATTCACCACGTAATTGATTCAGCTGCCTGCCTGCTTGCCTGGCTAGCTATCTATCACGCATCTTTGTCTAGTCAAGTTCCTGTGACACCTCAGTTCAATAACAATCTTTCGTCAGCTCTAGTATCGAGCTGCTGGATCCAACTTCCCAGCAGAACCAGATCCAAATCCCAGGGACAGCAAAATGCCTCTCTTCCGTCGCTGCTCTGCAATTTCAAATAACACCTCGGTTAAAATTCAGTTGACGATTCCTGTAGAAATATCTGTCTTTGTTTCGGTATCTTTTCAAGCCAGCGAACTAGCTCCAGATCTGGGATCAAATATCAGCACCGGAGGATTAAATCCACCCTTCCTGCCTCCAATTATCTTTACTTTGCAAAACTTGTTTATCATATATATTTTGTTCTACAAATCCAATTGCTGCAAGCAATATGTCTACCTTTATCAGAGGAAGGCATAGATTAATAAATTGTCATCCATATACATGTTTGCATATTGCATCATGTAGAATTGTGTTAGTTTGTGCATATCACCTAATATATAAGGGCGGAGTATTTGGGAATTGCAATATATGGTTCCCCGCTCCGTTTAAATTTGAATTAGCTCACCATGCCATGTCTTGCCATGCTAATCAATATTTAAATTGCGCGGTAGGAAATTAACTCGAACTTAATAATTATGTGTCGGGATTTCAATTCCGCTTAAATTGGGTAAGTTGCATTGCACCATATTTGTCATGCCATGCATATCATCTTGAGCATGCTGATTCTTCTCCGTAGTTGTAAGATTTGCATCCGTTGTTTGTTGTAGCATTTGCTTCTTCCCGGATAGGATCACGAAGTGGTGTTGCGAGACATGATGAGTTGTTCGACAAGTTCTTCTGCAACTTTTCACAGGCGAGCCCTCTCTCTTCACCTATTTTACACTCTCCCTCGCATTGCTATCCTTATGTTGCGCTTCTTTATCGAGTCACGTGTCCTATTCCACTTGTTTACCATAATAATCCTATATGTATCATTCCTTACCCATAGCCGTTGCTTGATGTTTGAGCCTTGCGAGTCGTAGGCGTGTTTAGGCTCTGTTGTTTATCTCGATCTGTTATCGGGATATGTTGGGTTGTTGGGAGGTTATCACATGCTATACCAGTTGGTGGAGATACACATGCTTTATTTATTGTTAACAACTAAAATTGTAAGCAGAGGCATCTGTGAGCCCCTTTGCGAAAGCATCGGAACTTTGACTTGCTAATGTCCCCTAGGACCCGAGTTCTTGTTATCTGTTCCGAGGTTGAGCGCTCTACCCATGCGTGGGGACGATTATTGGGACCCCCCCTCACCCATTACCTTTTCTCAAGTTAGTTGAAAAGGGGGCCACAACCTTGGTTTTATTTGGCGCATGCATGTTTACTTCCTGTTGCCTTCGGGTGTTTACTTCCTGTTGCCTTCGGGTGTTTATATTCTGTACTGTACCCCGCGGAACGTTTAGCGAAGCGTGTGGTTTGCACGCCTAGCCGTTAACGCAAACCCTGAGTCCGCTTCGGAGTACGGCCGGACTTCGTTACGGGTAGCTTAGTCGGGTGGCCCCCCTAGACTTTCTTGTTGAACTGGGAACGGTCTTGTTGTGAGACATCCACCTGTCGTAAGTGGGTCGAGCATGCGTATGGTTACATTTGGGCAACCCCTGCAGGGTGTACATCTTATCGATAAGCCGTGTCCGCGGTTATGGACGACTTGGAATTGTATAGCTTGATCATAGAACAACTTACACCTTATACTTGTTGTTAATAATCTGATAATAACTTGCGTAGTAATATAGCATTACTACAACCGATACCTAATAAAACTTGTCCACCGTTGAGTGCCTTTTACATTGCCTCTTCGCAATTGTTGGAGGGGATATGTGTAATCGGCTGGGTTATGTTTGTGTAGTATTTATGTGTTACCTTGTGCGCTCTCTTATCTTATCTGATTAGACGGATGTTGTAGCGTGTCTCTATTGGTTATAGTTTTGCTGCCGCTAAACCTACCATATAGCCCCCGGCGATATATATATTATACTCGCCCGGCGAGCATAGCCATTTCTAGTCTCGCTAAGTACGTGCCGGAGTTCGTTCCTTGGTACTTACTCTCGCCTTTTCCCCTTTCTCTTTTGCTTCCTCTTGTCGGCAACCGATGGCCCGACTTTGACAGGTACAAGATGACGATGTTAGCAAGGTTACCCTTCCGGCTTGGCCTGGGCAGGGTTATGGACGCCACTGGTTATCTTCAGGACTCTTAGTCCAATTTGTATCTTGTCCGTACTCGGACGTATTTGATCTTATGTATGATTTGGATCTTTGTATTGTATATTTGTATCTTGACTCGTTGGAGTCGTTGTTGTAATATATGTATCTTGTGGGCTCTATTGTAATCCTGATGTAATGTTGCCGCTCGTGTTAATTCCTCTGGCATCACGTGTGTGATTCTTCGCGCACGTCGTGTCGGAGGGCGTCTCTGAATCGATATCGTGCGGATTTCGGCTGGATCGCTGGAATCCTCAGGATACCGGTTTGGGGGCGTCACAAGTTGGTATCAGAGCTCAGGTTGACGGTACCCCACTAGTCCAGCCTGTAGGATAGCCTTGCCAATGGTCGTTCAGTTTAGCGTGTCAAACCTATGTTCTAAAAATTCGTTGGATAGATCTGATTAGCTCTGATTTTTCTCCTTATCTAAATTCTTTCTCATCTTACCTTTGCGAGTTTTGGATCTTCTCTTATCTGTTTCTCTGAGTCTTAGGTTCCGACGTCGGTTGGACGATCTCTGCCTTAACCTAATATGACCGATCTCTGAAGACTTTCTGACAGAAGAACATCACCGGCGGCTAACCTTCGTCTTCTCCATTGATGTCATCTATGCCTCTCTGATCTTTCTACAATTCTTTGTTCATCGGCTCCGTCGAATCTTCGCTAACAATGCTTGACGATGTCGTCAATCAGAATTCTGGGAGCTATTAGACGACTCTCCTATTCATGTGCAGAGTAATACTTTGAGTGCGGGATGGAGACATGACCATACCGACTACTCTTATTATTCGCTCTTGTTACTTGAACTGGTGGGTCTGTGTGACTGTTACTCCTTCCTTTGTTTCTCCGGAGTCATCATCGTCATCGGAACAACGACTTCTTGTTGGTGGTGTCGACCACCCAAGCTGGAGCAAGACTCATTGTTAGTGGTGTCGAGGAGATCGACACGTCGCCTGAAGACCCGATAGTTCACCTCTCTCCCCCGTACCTTGAGGTGGGATCTCGGGGCGCGATCCCTTGTTAGTGGTGTCGATTGTAACGGCCCCGGGTAGTACCCCTAATTAGATTTGTTTGTTATTTTCTTTTATGCATCGTCATGACATCATGCATCATATCATTCATGTTTTTCAACACAATAAAATTATTTTGTAAACCCTAGCTATTTTGTTTTTCCCTCTCATATGGTTTTATTAAACCTACCCCTTTCTTTTCATTTAATAAAACTCTAAAATAAAACTATATTTTGTTTTGCCAAACTTTTTCCTCCATCTCTTCTTTCTTTCTTTGATTCCTATCTTTCTCCCGTTTATTCTCCTCTGATTTTGCAAAATCCCAGCAAATAGAGAAAAAGGCCAGATGGCTTCCTTCCTATCCTTTTATTTTCCTTCCACTGGCATGGTTCAACCTCTGCTGTGGTTGTCGACTTTCTCAACAGGCAGGAGGTGTGACCTCCACCACCGCACCCACCTGCTCCCTCCTCAAGAAAATTCTCACCTGCTCCCCTCCTCTCTCCCTACCTTTTTCCTTCCAGATCGAGGCTCTCCAAGAACCCTAACCCCCCTTTCCTTCTCTTGTTCCGCCGCCACTACAACTCCCTCCGTTCTTCTCCTCTTCCACAGAAAGCAGAGAGACAGAGCAAAATTCAGATAAAATTCAGTTAAACATCGCCGGGAAATCCTCAAGCTCGTCGTCGCCTAGAGCCGCCGTTAGCCGCGCTGAGCACGTGGATGGAGCCACCGTGGTGTTCTTGTTCTCTACGCTGAAGGTCAGGAGCGGAGGCTGCTCCTGGATGACACCACGGACCTCGCCGTTGCCGTCCTCTTCTACACCGATGGTCACCGCTCGCCTCTACTTCCTCTTCATCGACTCCGCCGTCGCCGTGTCGTTCCGTCTTGGACTTACACCAGGTGAGCGCCACAACCTTTTCCCCTGCTATCCCGCTCGTTTGCATCCAGCAGTTGGCGTCGTGTTCGCGGCCGATGTCATGTTTACCTGGAACACGAGCCGCGCTCGTTCTGTATCTTTTCCGTCCTCGCGTTTGGAGATGTTTCTGTTGGCCGCGATCTTGTTTCAAATCACCAGACGATGCTAGCCCGCATGACCCTGCTATTGGTTCAATTCCTACAGTTTCAGGATCAAATCCCAGTGAAGACACACACCCTTTTCTTTTTTCCTTTCGTTGCATCTGTTCAGTTTCAGTTAACACCTGCTCTTTTTCGTCAGTTAACTGTCCAGCAGCGCCCAGCCGTGCTGTGGTTTCGCTTTGTTCCCTTGCTGTAAATTGTTTGGTCATGAGTAGTTTGCCCGCTGTCTCCATACAACCAGCTGCACCACTTCTACACCTTTTTCAGCTAGATACACACGAGTATAACCAATCGCTCCACCTGCTAGCTTGGCTGCTTACGTAGCTAGCTATTCACCACGTAATTGATTCAGCTGCCTGCCTGCTTGCCTGGCTAGCTATCTATCACGCATCTTTGTCTAGTCAAGTTTCTGTGACACCTCAGTTCAATAACAATCTTTCGTCAGCTCTAGTATCGAGCTGCTGGATCCAACTTCCCAGCAGAACCAGATCCAAATCCCAGGGACAGCAAAATGCCTCTCTTCCGTCGCTGCTCTGCAATTTCAAATAACACCTCGGTTAAAATTCAGTTGACGATTCCTGTAGAAATATCTGTCTTTGTTTCGGTATCTTTTCAAGCCAGCGAACTAGCTCCAGATCTGGGATCAAATATCAGCACCGGAGGATTAAATCCACCCTTCCTGCCTCCAATTATCTTTACTTTGCAAAACTTGTTTATCATATATATTTTGTTCTACAAATCCAATTGCTGCAAGCAATATGTCTACCTTTATCAGAGGAAGGCATAGATTAATAAATTGTCATCCATATACATGTTTGCATATTGCATCATGTAGAATTGTGTTAGTTTGTGCATATCACCTAATATATAAGGGCGGAGTATTTGGGAATTGCAATATATGGTTCCCCGCTCCGTTTAAATTTGAATTAGCTCACCATGCCATGTCTTGCCATGCTAATCAATATTTAAATTGCGCGGTAGGAAATTAACTCGAACTTAATAATTATGTGTCGGGATTTCAATTCCGCTTAAATTGGGTAAGTTGCATTGCACCATATTTGTCATGCCATGCATATCATCTTGAGCATGCTGATTCTTCTCCGTAGTTGTAAGATTTGCATCCGTTGTTTGTTGTAGCATTTGCTTCTTCCCGGATAGGATCACGAAGTGGTGTTGCGAGACATGATGAGTTGTTCGACAAGTTCTTCTGCAACTTTTCACAGGCGAGCCCTCTCTCTTCACCTATTTTACACTCTCCCTCGCATTGCTATCCTTATGTTGCGCTTCTTTATCGAGTCACGTGTCCTATTCCACTTGTTTACCATAATAATCCTATATGTATCATTCCTTACCCATAGCCGTTGCTTGATGTTTGAGCCTTGCGAGTCGTAGGCGTGTTTAGGCTCTGTTGTTTATCTCGATCTGTTATCGGGATATGTTGGGTTGTTGGGAGGTTATCACATGCTATACCAGTTGGTGGAGATACACATGCTTTATTTATTGTTAACAACTAAAATTGTAAGCAGAGGCATCTGTGAGCCCCTTTGCGAAAGCATCGGAACTTTGACTTGCTAATGTCCCCTAGGACCCGAGTTCTTGTTATCTGTTCCGAGATTGAGCGCTCTACCCATGCGTGGGGACGATTATTGGGACCCCCCCTCACCCATTACCTTTTCTCAAGTTAGTTGAAAAGGGGGCCACAACCTTGGTTTTATTTGGCGCATGCATGTTTACTTCCTGTTGCCTTCGGGTGTTTACTTCCTGTTGCCTTCGGGTGTTTATATTCTGTACTGTACCCCGCGGAACGTTTAGCGAAGCGTGTGGTTTGCACGCCTAGCCGTTAACGCAAACCCTGAGTCCGCTTCGGAGTACGGCCGGACTTCGTTACGGGTAGCTTAGTCGGGTGGCCCCCCTAGACTTTCTTGTTGAACTGGGAACGGTCTTGTTGTGAGACATCCACCTGTCGTAAGTGGGTCGAGCATGCGTATGGTTACATTTGGGCAACCCCTGCAGGGTGTACATCTTATCGATAAGCCGTGTCCGCGGTTATGGACGACTTGGAATTGTATAGCTTGATCATAGAACAACTTACACCTTATACTTGTTGTTAATAATCTGATAATAACTTGCGTAGTAATATAGCATTACTACAACCGATACCTAATAAAACTTGTCCACCGTTGAGTGCCTTTTACATTGCCTCTTCGCAATTGTTGGAGGGGATATGTGTAATCGGCTGGGTTATGTTTGTGTAGTATTTATGTGTTACCTTGTGCGCTCTCTTATCTTATCTGATTAGACGGATGTTGTAGCGTGTCTCTATTGGTTATAGTTTTGCTGCCGCTAAACCTACCATATAGCCCCCGGCGATATATATATTATACTCGCCCGGCGAGCATAGCCATTTCTAGTCTCGCTAAGTACGTGCCGGAGTTCGTTCCTTGGTACTTACTCTCGCCTTTTCCCCTTTCTCTTTTGCTTCCTCTTGTCGGCAACCGATGGCCCGACTTTGACAGGTACAAGATGACGATGTTAGCAAGGTTACCCTTCCGGCTTGGCCTGGGCAGGGTTATGGACGCCACTGGTTATCTTCAGGACTCTTAGTCCAATTTGTATCTTGTCCGTACTCGGACGTATTTGATCTTATGTATGATTTGGATCTTTGTATTGTATATTTGTATCTTGACTCGTTGGAGTCGTTGTTGTAATATATGTATCTTGTGGGCTCTATTGTAATCCTGATGTAATGTTGCCGCTCGTGTTAATTCCTCTGGCATCACGTGTGTGATTCTTCGCGCACGTCGTGTCGGAGGGCGTCTCTGAATCGATATCGTGCGGATTTCGGCTGGATCGCTGGAATCCTCAGGATACCGGTTTGGGGGCGTCACAACATCAGAGTTGGATTTTGAGCTCATATGCATGCTTACAGTGCTATGTTGCGATTATGGTACTACTTGGTTGGCCTGGGATTGTTTTCCTGGACCCTAAGTAGATTTCTGTAATATGTTGATTATTACTGTTTGCTTATGATAATGGCTAAAGCATATGTATATATGATCCTGGACAGAATTGTGTTGTAGTGCACAAGGGATGCTTTTGTAGATTCTGGAATATGATCTGGTTGCTCAATAGTAACCAAGAGATGATTTTTTCAATGTTGGATTTTACAGTTGGATCTTGCTGTCCCCTATTTTTAGATATAACTGATAAGAACAGATCCAATGTTGGATCCTCTTGACCCTGCCTATGATGCAAAGGCTGAGGCAAAATCTTGGATAAGAACAGATGCTTTTATGTGGCTTTGTATTTCTCAGTGATGATATTGGCATAGCACTTCTATGCCAGATCTGAGAGGAAAAGATCCTTCCAATCCCCCTAGATAAAAATCTAGTGGAAGGATAGATGGATTTGCTGGCTTTGCATATTACCCTTTATTTCTCCCCTGTTGTATGCAAAAACTAAGAACAAAACTTGTATTGCTGATGGATTTCTACCTGCTGATCTGGTAGCTTGGTCTTGTGGATTTTGAAAATACTTTCCTTCTTGTGGTTAGCCTGCTCCTCCCAGCTTCTGTTATATCCTTATGATCTTGATACTATTTTCCTGGTTTATTACCTGAGGATGATCTGGTGGTCTATGATTGTGGTATGCTTTGGTTAAGCCTGAGCCAAATGGTTCGGCTAGCTGTGATGCCCTTGCCTTTATATTACTGGGCTACTGTCTGTGGTGTTGACAGCACACAGCTGCTTGTGTTGTGTGAGCTGCATGCGTGTGTGTTCCCCTTTCTAGTGCACGAGGACAAGTTTGCTTTCCCTTACTCCTTGTGCAACTCATAACTATTTGATCTTATCCTGGGTTGGCTGTTCCTTGCCTCCAAGTACACTGCACGGCTATCTTGTAGTTATCTTAGACTGAATTTTATTTGTGACTGCCAACTGTATTGTGCCTACTGATCTATTGGCATTTAAGCTTTGCATTATTCCTGTGAGCCTTAATCTCCGATCTAGACTGGCTTTATTAATTAAGCCTTTGCTTAATTAACAAGTGGCTCCAAATAATTAGCTAGAATCATATTGACCATTCCATGTCAAAGATGATTCATTTGAATTAATTTGTGGGATTTAATGGACTCTAACTAGATTAGAGGGAAAAACATTGCTGCCTTGTTGCCTATAGTAATGGATCATTTCATTGTTGCTCTTTGTCCCTGGTTGCCTACTTGATTTATTCCCTCATGATCCGACTGACCCATCTGTCCCTTTACATGATCCATTTGTTCATGATGTTGCCTAAGAAAGAATTCCCTCTAATCACCATTTGGGGATCAAGACTAGTTCTTGACTCCCATTAGCTAGCTTCCAAAACTAAAATGTCTCCCAAAATGCGGAGACAAACATTTTAACCTTAACACAACAATTCTTTGTCTATTGTTTATTTTTTTCTTATTGCAGGAAAAGAAGAATAAGAAATGTTGAGAAGATATAGATTAGATTTAGAATTTCTTTTAGTTCCATTTTGTAATCTCATATTTCTTATGTAACTTGTAATATTTCAATAAGGGTTGTACTAATACTTATGTGAATTCTTATTAGTAATATTTGATTCTTATTTATATTTGTAATATTATTTTATTCATTTATAAAGACATTGTATTATTGTGTGAATATCAATAAAGAATTTTGTTTCCTTGTTGTATAATATCCTTATTCTTGAATTACTTGTCTATATAAACCTTGTAATATTGGATGATGTAATTAAATGTTAAATACTTTATTTATTTTTGAGTTTTATATTTTGTTTGATTAAACATGTTGTATGTTATATAATGGTCTAGAATTCAAATTCCAATTCCAATTTCAATTTGAATTCTTATCACTCATATTTAAATTGAATTCCAATTGTGTTCCCTTAAATCAAATAGTTCAACAAAGGTCATGTCGAAGTTTATTGCACTCACGTCGAGTACTAACTCAATTCCACCGACGTAAGAGAAACCTCGATCACCTTGATGGGTTTAAGCAAAGATCACAGTGAAGTTTATAGCGCTTAACTTGATGAGCTACTTCAATTCTGCCAAGGTCAAGTGAAACTTCAGTTACTATGACTGTTTTACTTTAAAGCGCGAAAATTCCCCGGATTTTCTATGCATGAATGCAATGCACACATCTATTTCCTCTATTTTTGTAACCCCAAATCCTGGGATATTACAGTCTCTACCCCTTAAACTAAACTTCGTCCTCGAAGTTTGATCTCTCTCACGTTTCGGAATGTGGATCTGACTTGTGCAGACTACATCTTTTCTCGAATTCCATGGTGATCTCACTGGATATAATTGAGTATACCCCTTGTCCAGATTCTTCCTGGAATCCATTAGTGTCTATCTGTGAACCATGGCTTCTTACTTTAATTCCATGATTTCTTTCAATACTATACTCTTGTTTCCTTTCTCATTGAAGATTCAATGATTAAGACTTCTTCCGGTACTGATAGTCCTAACTGAAGACTAATTGGATAACATACCCTTAATTGGTAAAAATAGGTCTTTGTTTTTCCCTTACTATCAAAACTGCAATAATGGTACTTAGTAAGGTACTAACCAAGGAAATGGTCTTGAGTATTTATTTCCCTAAGAATGGATTAGACTCATTTAGTCTATCCAATCATGGATTATAGTTGACACCTCTAACAATTTTGGTTCCTTTAGGTTCCATGAAAGTAATCATTCTACTAGTCTTTGATTTTGGTAAGGTCTAATGATATGTCTCAAACGTATCTATAATTTCTTATGTTCCATGCTAGTTTTATGACAATACCTACATGTTTTGTTCACACTTTATGTCATTATTATGCATTTTACGGAACTAACCTATTGACGAGATGCCGAAGTGTCAGTTCCTGTTTTCTGCTGTTTTTGGTTTCAGAAATCCTAGTAAGGAAATATTCTCGGAATCGGACGAAATCAATGCCCAGCATCCTATTTTCCACGAAGCTTCCAGAACACCCGAGAGCCAGCAGAGGAGGGCCACAGGGCCACCAGATGATAGGGCGGCGCGGCCAGGGCCTGGGCCGCGCCCCCTATTGTGTCACCGCCTCGTCAGCCTTCCGACTCCGCCTCTTCGCCTATTTAAAGCTCCCTGACCTAAATCTTCGAGACGGAGAAACCACGGTACGAGAAACCTTCCAGAGCCGCCGCCATCGCGAAGCCAAGATCTGGGGGATAGGAGTCTCTGTTCCGGCACGCCGCCGGGACGGGGAAGTACCCCCGGAAGGCTTCTCCATCGACACCACCGCCATCTTCATCAACGCTGCTGTCTCCCATGAGGAGGGAGTAGTTCTCCCTCGAGGCTAAGGGCTGTACCGGTAGCTATGTGGTTAATCTCTCTCCCATGTACTTCAATACAATGATCTCATGAGCTACCTTACATGATTGAGATTCATATGAGCTTTGTATCACTATTAGTCTATGTGCTACTCTTGTGATGTTATTAAAGTAGTCTATTCCTCCTTCACGGTGTAATGGTGACAGTGTGTGCATCGTGTAGTACTTGGCGTAGGTTATGATCATAATCTCTTGTAGGTTATGGAGTTAATTATTACTATGATAGTATTGATGTGATTCATTCCCCCTTCATAGTGTAAAGGTGACAGTGTGTATGCTATGTTAGTACTCGGTTTAAATTGCAAAGATCTATTATGCTCTAAAGGTTACTTAAATATGAATGCCGAATGTTGTGGCGCTTGTTAAACTCCAGCATTGAGGTGCTCTTGTAGCCCTACACAACGAATGGTGTTCATTATCAAACAAGAGTATATGTAGCACAAAGGAAGAGAACTTATTTATTTATGTGATCAATGTTGAGAGTGTCCACTAGTGAAAGTATGATCCCTAGGCCTTGTTTCCAAACATCGAATCATCGCTTATTTACTGTTTTACTGCATCTTTACTTCCTGCAATATTACTACCATCAACTGCACGCCAGCAAGCACTTTTCTGGCGCCGTTACTACTGCTCATATTCATTCATACCACTTGTATTTCACTATCTCTTCGCCGAACTAGTGCTCCTATACATCTGACAAGTGTATTAGGTGTGTTGGGGACACAAGAGACTTCTTGTATCGTGATTGCAGGGTTGCTTGAGAGGGATATCTTTGACCTCTTCCTCCCTGAGTTCGATAAACCTTGGGTGATCCACTTAAGGGAAACTTGCTGCTATTCTACAAACCTCTGCTCTTGGAGGCCCAACACTGTCTACAAGAATAGAAGCACCCGTAGACATCAAGCACTTTTCTGGCGCCGTTGCCGGGGAGGAAAGGTAAAAGGCACTCATACTTCGGTCCCAGGTAACTAAGTACTTTTCTGTTGCCATTGTGTGTGTGCTCGAAGCTATTTCCTTTAGATCCTGCAATTGCATCTTTTTGTCTCTTGTTTTACACTAGTAAGGCTTAATGGAAGACAACAATAAAATGAGAGATCTTTATGAACTTTATCTTGAATTAGGACATGATGTGTTTGAAGAGAAAATTAAAAAACCCATGGAACTTATGCATGCTAATGGGAATGTTATTAGTATGAATGCTTTGAACACCATTGTTGCTAATGCTATGGAAGAATTTAAGCTTGGGGAGGTCGGTTTTGATGAAAATGATCTCTTTAGCCCTCCGGGTATTGAGGAGAAAGTTTATGTTGATTATGATATGCCTCCCATATATGATGATTATAATGATAGTGGTCTTTTGGTGCCGCCTACTATGGAGAGTAAATTTGATTATGATTATACTATGCCTCCTACACTTGATGAGAATAATAATGATAGCTACTTTGTTGAATTTGCTCCCACTACAACTAATAAAATTGATTATGCTTATGTGGAGAGTAATGATACTTTTATGCATGTGAATAAGAATGCTTTATGTGATACTTATATTGTTGAGTTTGTTCATGATGCCTCTGAAAGTTATTATGAGAGAGGAAAATATGGTTGTAGAAATTTTCATGTTACTAAAACACCTCTCTATATGCTGAAATTTTTGAAGTTACACTGGTTTTATCTTCCTATGCTTGTTACTTTGCTCTTCATGAACTTGTTTATTTACAAGATTCGTATGCATAGGAAGCATGTTAGGCTTAAATTTGTTTTGAATTTGCTTTTTGATGCTCTCTTTTGCTTCAACTCTCATCCTTGTGCGAGCATCGTTAAAATTGCTGAGCCCATCTTAATGGCTATAAAGAAAGAACTTCTTGGGAGATAACCCATGTGTTTATTTTGCTACTGTTTTATTGTGTCTCGGAAGTTGTTTACTACTGTAGCAACCTCTCATTATCTTTATTTTATTGCATTGTTGTGCCAAGTAAAGTCTTTGATAGTAATGTTGATACTAGATTTGGATTATTGCGCAGAAACAGATTTCTGTCTGTCACGAATTTGGGCAGGGTTCTCTGTAGGTAACTCAGAAAAATCTGCCAATTTACGTGCGTAATCCTCAGATATGTACGCAACTTTCATTCAATTTGAGCATTTTTATCTGAGCAAGTCCAGTGCCTCTAAAAAATTCATCTTTACGGACTGTTCTGTTTTGACATATTCTGCCTTTTATTTCGCATTGCCTCTTTTGCTGTGTTGGATGGATTTCTTTGTTCCATTGACTTGCAGTAGCTTTGTGCAATGTCCAGAAGTGTTAAGAATGATTGTGTCACCTCTGAACATGTGAAATTTTGATTATGCACTAACCCTCTAATGAGTTGTTTCGAGTTTGGTGTGGAGGAAGGTTTCAAGGGTCAAGAGAGGAGGATGATATATGATTAAGAAGAGTGAAAAGTCTAAGCTTGGGGATGCCCCCGTGGTTCATCCCTGCATATTTCAAGAAGACTCAAGCATCTAAGCTTGGGGATGCCCAAGGCATCCCCTTCTTCATCAACAATTTATCAGGTTTCTTCTCTTGAAACTATATTTTTATTCGGTCACATCATATGTTCTTTACTTGGAGCGTCTGTGTGCTTTTATTTTCATTTTGTTATCTTAGTTCTCTGAATAAATTCATGCTTGTGTGGGAGAGAGACACGCTCCGCTTTTGCGTATGAACACATGTGTTCTTAGCTTTATCTTTAATGTTCATGGCGGAGTTGAAACTGCTTCGTTAATTTCTATTTGGTTGGAAACAGAAAATGCTTCATGTGGTAATTGGTATAATGTCTTGAATAATTTGATACTTGGCAATTGTTGTGCTCATATAGATCATGTTTAAGCTCTTGCATCATGTACTTTGTACCCATTAATGAAGAACTACATAGAGCTTGTTAAAATTTGGTTTGCATGATTGGTCTCTCTGAGTCTAGATATTTTCTGGTTAAGGTGTTTGAACAACAAGGAAGACGATGTAAAGTCTTATAATGCTTACAATATGTTCATATGTGAGTCTTGCTGCACCATTTTATACTTGAGTTTGCTTCAAACAACCTTGCTAGCCTAGCCTTGTATTGAGAGGAATTCTTCTCGTGCATCCAAATCCTTGAGCCAAAAACTATGCCATTTGTGTCCACCATACCTACCTACTACATGGTATTTCTCTGCCATTCCAAGCAAATACTTCATGTGCTACCTTTAAACAATTCAAAAGCTATTATCTCTTATTTGTGTCAATGTTTTATAGCTCATGAGGAAGTATGTGGTGTTTTATCTTTCGATCTTGTCATTTACTTTTGACAGACTTTCACAATGGACTAGTGGCATATCCGCTTATCCAATAATTTTGCAAAAAGAGCTGGCAATGGGGTTCCCAGCCCCAATTAATTACAACTTGCATTAATAATTCTCTTCACATGTTTTGCTCTGATTCATCAGTAAGCAACTTAATTTTGCAAATAGACACTCCTTCATGGTATGTGAATGTTGGAAGGCACCCGAGGATTCGGTTAGCCGTGGCTTGTGTAAGCAAAAGGTTGGGAGGAGTGTCATCCATAAATAATAAAACTAAAGTACATGTGTAAACAAAAGAGAAGAGGGATGATCTACCTTGCTGGTAGAGATAACGTCCTTCATGGGAGCCGCTCTTGAAAGTCTGGTTGATGAGGTAGTTAGAGTACCCGCTACCATTCGTTGACAACAACAAACACCTCTCAAAACTTTACTTTTATGCTCTCTATATGATTTCAAAACTTGAAAAGCTCTAGCACATGATTTAATCCCTGCTTCCCTCTGCGAAAGGCCATTCTTCTACTTTATGTTGAGTCAGTTTACCTACTTCTTTCTATCTTAGAAGCAAACACTTGTGTCAACTGTGTGCATTGATTCTTACATGTTTACCTATTGCACTTGTTATATTGCTTTATGCTGACAATTATCCATGAGATATATATGTTGAAGTTGAAAGCAACTGCTGAAACTTAATCATCCTTTGTGTTGCTTCAATACCTTCTACTTTGAATCTATTGCTTTATGAGTTAACTCTTATGCAAGACTTATTGATGCTTGTCTTGAAAGTACTATTCATGAAAAGTCTTTGCTATATGATTCAGTTGTTTACTCATTGTCTTCATCATTGCTTTGAATCGCTGCATTCATCTCATATGCTTTACAATAATGTTGATCTAGATTATGTTGGTAGCATGTCACTTAAGAAATTATCATTGTTATCGTTTACCTACTTGAGGGCGAGTAGGAACTAAGCTTGGGGATGCTTGATACGTCTCAAACGTATCTATAATTTCTTATGTTCTATGCTAGTTTTATGACAATACCTACATGTTTTGTTCACACTTTATGTCATTATTATGCATTTTCCGGAACTAACCTATTGACGAGATGCCGAAGTGCCAGTTCCTGTTTTCTGCTGTTTTTGGTTTCAGAAATCCTAGTAAGGAAATATTCTCGGAATCGGACGAAATCAATGCCCAACATCCTATTTTTCCACGAAGCTTCCAGAACACCCGAGAGCCAGCAGAGGAGGGCCACAGGGCCACCAGATGATAGGGCGGCGCGGCCAGGGCCTGGGCCGCGCCCCCCTATTGTGTCACCGCCTCGTCAGCCTTCCGACTCCGCCTCTTCGCCTATTTAAAGCTCCCTGACCTAAATCTTCGAGACGGAAAAGCCACGGTACGAGAAACCTTCCAGAGCCGCCGCCATCGCGAAGCCAAGATCTGGGGGACAGGAGTCTCTGTTCCGGCACTCCGCCGGGACGGGGAAGTGCCCCTGGAAGGCTTCTCCATCGACACCACCGCCATCTTCATCAACGCTGTTGTCTCCCATGAGGAGGGAGTAGTTCTCCCTCGAGGCTAAGGGCTGTACCGGTAGCTATGTGGTTAATCTCTCTCCCATGTACTTCAATACAATGATCTCATGAGCTGCCTTACATGATTGAGATTCATAAGAGCTTTGTATCACTATTAGTCTATGTGCTACTCTTGTGATGTTATTGAAGTAGTCTATTCCTCCTTCACGGTGTAATGGTGACAGTGTGTGCATCGTGTAGTACTTGGCGTAGGTTATGATCATAATCTCTTGTAGGTTATGGAGTTAATTATTACTATGATAGTATTGATGTGATTCATTCCCCCTTCATAGTGTAAAGGTGACAGTGTGTATGCTATGTTAGTACTCGGTTTAAATTGCAAAGATCTCTTATGCTCTAAAGGTTACTTAAATATGAATGCCGAATGTTGTGGCGCTTGTTAACTCCGGCATTGAGGTGCTCTTGTAGCCCTACACAACGAATGGTGTTCATTATCAAACAAGAGTATATGTAGCACAAAGGAAGAGAACTTATTTATTTATGTGATCAATGTTGAGAGTGTCCACTAGTGAAAGTATGATCCCTAGGCCTTGTTTCCAAACACCGAATCATCGCTTATTTACTGTTTTACTGCATCTTTACTTCCTGCAATATTACTACCATCCACTGCACGCCAGCAAGCACTTTTCTGGCGCCGTTACTACTGCTCATATTCATTCATACCACTTGTATTTCACTATCTCTTCGCCGAACTAGTGCACCTATACATCTGACAAGTGTATTAGGTGTGTTGGGGACACAAGAGACTTCTTGTATCGTGATTGCAGGGTTGCTTGAGAGGGATACCTTTGACCTCTTCCTCCCTGAGTTCGATAAACCTTGGGTGATCTACTTAAGGGAAACTTGCTGCTGTTCTACAAACCTCTGCTCTTGGAGGCCCAACACTGTCTACAAGAATAGAAGCACCCGTAGACATCATCTAACTCCTTCGGTCTTTAGCCTATTTGAGCTTTATTTGGTCTCCGATATTTCCTTCATCCAACTTCTTTATCCTTGATTCACTTGAGCTTCCGTACTTTTGAGTAACTATTACTCACTTGCTCAAGTGATAATCCAATTTATTACTTCCTCGAGGTATGAACCTCGGCTTCTCGTCTGACATCCTTCTGAAAGTAGTGTTCGATAATCTTATGAAAATAAGATTGAACTTCCTCTCAGTTCAGACCTTCTTCTTCTATTTTTCTCAAAGTATTGAGTCATTGTACATCCAACTCAATCTTTACTCTACCCCTTGGAGTTTTCTTATAGTCTTCAACTCCTTTTCTTCCAACCATTGGACTTATGGTTAGAATATTGGTCTAGGTCTAGTTTATCGGTTCTACTCTTCTAAGGTCTTGCGAAGAATCTTTGTGGTGTATCCACTCAATTGTGGACATCCGACATGAATCCTTCGTCTGAAGGTTTATCGGTCATAGTTATATGGCTGGCAAAATTTTATTTGTTCACAACTTCTTGGTACGAATAATCCAATTATGGACTAGTTGATACCAATTGTGGCTATTTGTTATCTACAAGCGTACTCTATTATAGGTTTTGACCAATTGGTCGGGACATCATCTACTTTATCTCGCAGTATTGATCCTATACCAACTGTGGTCTTCCGATACCAACTGTGGTCTTCTTATATATACTATGGTTTCATAGGTCATCTTCCTTCCTTCAGGGTTTATTTTGAAAGAAAACCACTAGCTGACAGCCTCACACTATGAATATAGTATCCTAAGTGATTTTCCATGCATTCCCTCTTCTGTATTGACTATGGATCCGCTTCACCATAATCATCAAATTTCTCACCTTCATGCTTCTTATGTACTAAAGTACTCCTCTGTTTAGGTTAAGCATGAGTTTTGGTTGGTACCTCTTTCTGAACTTTGTGGTTGCTTCCCACAACTTTGTTTCCTTTTTCTGATGAACCTTCATCTTGTCTTCAGAATCTTCCAGAATTCGTCACTTCCTTACACGTTTACCATTACCCTCTAGATCTATAACATCAAGTAAGAACTTGATATTGCAACATGCATTTGCATATCAAAGTCAAACTTCATGTATGGATCTAGTCAAACAATGAAAATCCAATAAAATCCAAGAAGATTCAGCTTTGTGTTTACAATACACACCATCATAAGCCTGAATATAATAGTTGAGTAAAACATCTCTAAACATCAGGCTCTGATGTGTAGTATATAACACCACATAAGATAGGTTTATATTGTGATACTTAGCACGAATATTTGGCATTCTACTATTTGTCTTGACATTTACCTGAATTGCACAATTGCAATGGGATAAACTTGAAACAAAGTGGTCTAGGATAGTTAAGGTTGACCTAAAGTTCTTTGGAAGTATTAGCTTAACTTCTATTTTGTTGAGAATTATCTCCCATGATATCTTTTTGGTTCTAACATGGCTACTCTAAACACATAACTATTGGAATATAATTCCTATACTTCCAAGTGTTTCTATCATAAGACTATGGTCATGATGTGCTTGACACACTTCCCATGGTTTTGGAACACAAATCTTGCACTATTATTGAACACCTGACTTCTTATTGTTCTCCTCCTAAATGTTTATGATGTTCTATTCCATCACATAATGATTCTCAGGTGAATCTTATATGATTACTATCCCTACCATAGAATTAGACATATATTATTCCTATCACTCTTCCTTTCCTCCCATGATTGACTCATCATGGTTTATACTACCTCATATAATTTATATTCATCCCTTACTATCAGTTGTTTTACAAGTTTGGATAATTTACTTACCCATTACTTGTCTTGGTATACACCTTCTAGTAGGATATCTTCCTAATATACTTATCTTTATCACTTGCTATCGTTCCTATTACAGGTCTGATAATTCTTACTTCGCCACATCAAGTGTTGGTACACATCTTCCAATAGGATATCTTCCTTATGGTTGTATCCTCTCTTTGGACTACCATGTATTGTATACCAACTGTGATCTACTCATCTATTGTTTTAAGACTATAATGATATGCTACAAACTTGGGATTAGCTAACTAACTTTACTTAGGAATTATAGGTAAGAAAGTTGACTTAAGTGTGTCAGGATTATTCTCAAGTGAATATCCATCTCAAGTCATAAGAATTATTTGGTTTAACTAAGACAACTTCCTATAGACACTACCAATCCTATAGGTCTCCTTTAAAGGGTTTTAATCCTAAGGTCAAAGCATTTGCTCTGATACCAACTGTGGTGACCCGGCATACCACTGCATGGTGCAGTATGCAAGTCTGATATAACACCAATGAAACACCATTCCACTAGTATTATATCGCTCAGAGTGGTACAACAGAAACATATGCGGGTCCAAGGTATGTCTATAGAATTACACACAGACTCTGTTACATAAGATCATCACAGCCTCCTACTTTACAATGAGGTAAAACTGCAAATAAACTCCAGAAGAACGACTCGTAGTCTAATCCTATCACGAACTCTACTTGTAGAGTATTTAACTAGCTACAGGGGCTAAGAATAGATTCTAGCTAAATAGGAGCTAAGTTTAGGAAGCTAGTTCATTTATATTGCTAATCTAGGTTTTATCGTTGTTGGATGTGGTGTTTGACTCTTTTGTCTGGGTCTTGTCCTTTGAAGTAGTTGTGGACTCCTCGGCCTTCGAGTTTCACTGTAGATCCTCCTTCGATGCATCCGGATCTAAGCAGGGGATTTAAGAGTGGGATGAGTACGAGCGTACTCAACAAGTTCATTATAGAAAAGAGGTGTTTAATGCACTAGCTACGGCATTAGACCAGAAAGTCTAATACCAATGCAGGTTTTGATAATCATTTCTTCAAAAGGTTGCTTTTATTCAGAAGAACTATGTCCGTCAGCCTTCACCGGTTTACTAGAACTTCATGGAGTTCCTTTCCGGCAGCGTTCGCAGTTCCAAAACCCGGAACAGGGAGTGATTGGTCACGATTCATTACACTCTGCAGAGGTGTGTTGCTTTACCCATAAGAGATCTTAACCTTGGTGCCAACCGGGCAATTGTTCCCGTCCACACTTCCTTTGGTGTGAGGCCCGGTATAAGGTCATAGCCAATTATATTCCTCCGCTACCTCGCACACCCACCCGTTGTTGCATACCCCGACCCTGGGTCCTCGCCGGTCCTCTTATACCAATTAAGGATGGACCCCGACCACGACGACAGTTTGGGACAAGTTAACCAAACTCCTTCGCCGGTAGCTGCAACCCATCATAGACCACATTACCATGGGGAATTAGAAGGGGATCCCCACCCTCAAGTTGTTCCGCAAGCCACAACCGCTACGGTAAGCACTGCATTACCGTGGGGAATTAGAAGGGGCTCCCCACCCTCAAGTTGCTCCGCAAGATACAACTACTACGGTAAGCACATCTGTTGATGTACGAGAGGTGGAAATACAATTGACTAGTCCGTCCCACTCCAGATCTTATGGTTAACACGAGTTTTACGGCACAAGAATCACTGGACGACATTTGTTGTTTAGTCCTAGATGGATATAAACCCGTGCAATGGAACCTCCACCATATCAACACATACCATGGTTCCATTGCCCACCACATAGTCATATTCATAGTTATGAAAATAGTATTTTTGATTTTTTATGCAAGATTGATAAGTATAGTACTTTGCAAGTAATTTGGTAAAAATACTCAAATGACATGAGCAAGCGATGAACTTGCCTTTCTTGACTGCAAGATTATGCAGACAAGGTCTTCGATACGCAATAACTCCAAATTCTGAAATAGCATCATCGTCCGGTAAGGACGATGTTTAAAAGATTGGCAAGGATGCAATAATGCATATGTATGAGATGCAATCGCTCTAAGCGTGACCTAACCTCGATGATTTAGGATTAGTGAGTTGTTATGATTGATTTAGGGTGTGTTGCACTTTTAGATGGTTTGCAAACAAGGTTCTTATTAAGGTTGATTACTTGGTATAATAAATAAGCAATGCAATATATCACAATAATAACATTACAATCACACATCAATAAGAATTGGTATAATCCTAACATGTAATGAACATTTGTTGGTTTTAGCACTTTATGGCATGGTTAATGGTTAATTATCATATACTTCAAAAGAATAACTTTTGAAGAACATGTTCTTTAATAAAGAACAAGTATGATAATTAGGGTTGTGGAGTTCTATGATTTACTATGGTTTCATCTAGTTTCTGGAGTAAGTATTAGATGGATCACAACGGAGTTGGATTCATCAATAGCTAGAATATGTAAAAGTTGAGTTAAGTTTAAGCATCTTAAGCAATTAATTACACATGGGTGCTATCAAGTTTGGTTATATCTTACTGGTGATAGATGGCTATTGTCTACAGGTCCTGTTAGGCAGGGTTGATGGTTTTTCTTTATTTATCTTAAAAGAATAACTTTTGAAGAACATGTTACTTAAGTAATAAGAAGTATATCAATTAGGGTTGAGGTGGTTTGGGTTTTACTATTGGATCCACTTGAATAGGGCATAGTTGGCTCCTGGATACTATGGTTCACAAGTATTTAATACTAATAGGGTTTAGTGGAATATGTTTAGGTAATGCTCAATATTTGGCATAGTTGTGATTGGAGTTCATCACAATGGTGTGATTCTAAATAAGGTTAATAAAGGATGATGGTTTTGGCAGTAGGAGCTAGGGTTTAGACTTGAGTGATCCTATTTGATCATCTTAGTTGGATGGTATGCATAAATGGAATACTAAATTACTAGTGATAGAGTTTCTACATTTTATGTGGACATGACAATTATTTAGTGGCTAATATGTTTCTATGGATGGAAAGAAATTATTATGATCACATGTTAGGTCTTAGGTTTTTAGGTTTTTTAGAAGTAAATTAGGGTTCCCATAAAATAATAGAGTTAGGGTTTTAGAGTTAAAACAAATTGGGGTGATCACATAAAATAATGGGATCAAGGTTCTTACTTATAGTAGTATTAGGGTTTCTAAATATGATACAATTCTTAAAATAATAGTTGGTACTAGAGTTAATGTGATTAATTACTTTGAACAAAATTAATAATAGCCTTAGCATGTAATTATTTTAAAAGGTTTAAGAATTAAGACAAATACTAGTTAGGGTTTAGTTTCTAGAATTAGGGTTTTTATGTTGGTTATTTAACTTATAAATTATTAACTTGTTAAATAAAAAGGTTGGAGTAAATAAATAACTTTTCATTGCAATTTAATATTAGTTATTATTATTATTATTATTATTATTTTATTTGTCTTTTCTTATCACTTTATTTACTTAGAGAAATTTTCTAAAAAGAAAAATTACATCCTAAAAGAATAGGATGGGCAGAGCCCATCAGATTCAGTCGGACCCAGTTTAATGGGCTGGCCAGTAGTGCCCGACCTGGTCGGTTCAACCCGACCCAACCCAGCTCTCACTCACCCCTCTCTCGCACACGCACACGACCCCCACCTATCTCTCTTGCGACCACCAGGCCCCTACGGCGTCGCCGCCCGCCCCCGACCGCTCCTGGTCCTGGCCGAGGCCGGCGAGTTAGGGTTTTGGTCGGCCTCGCCAAGCTCTACAAGCTCCCCCTAATCGATTTGTTTTCCTCGCCCTAGGTTGCTCGCTCACAACCCTGGAAACCCTAGTGGTCACCGACGGTTTTACCGCCGCCTGCTGCTGCTCCGGCCGTCGCCGGTCTACTCCCCCGACGCTGCTCCCCGGCGTGGCTTCACCACGGACCTACCGACCATCAGCCGTTGCCTCGGCGCCGCCTCCTTTCACGCACGCGTGCCTCACGGCAACCCTAGCCTACGAATGGCTCGGTCGCCGGCGTACTGCCACGCGCCGTTGCGCCTCCCTCTGGTCTTCTGTGTCTCCTCTACACCTCCATGAGCACCTGTACCTCAATCCCTTCAGGTTCCAGCTCTACTCCGCTGTGTCCGGCTGTTCTGGTTCATGAAGTGGTGATGTTGGTGTTGGGGTGCTGCTCGTGATGCCTACGTTGACGGTGAACTGGTGGTGTGGCGGCTACTTCGTTCTCGACGCCGGCTGGACGGTGCCGTAGGACCAACCCCGGCATCGACGGCTGCGACTACGCCCCAACTACACTGTGAGCTATTCCTCTTTTTCTTTTTGTGCTCATATCTACTGCTATCTGGTTACTACTAGCTTGTGGTTGTACTAGTTCATTCAATTGACTATTGAAAGCTTGTGGTCATGAGGTGATATTGGTGATATATATGAGTGTAATGCTGCCAGATGATCCAGTACCTTGTGCTTGATTCAATGCCTCAATATGAATCATCCCGGCATGTGTTATAGCTTTCTGTGAGGTATGGTTTGGGGCTGACCATGCTCTGATTTAATTGCTCACTGGCTTGTGCTATGTGTGGCTTAATCTTTAACTTGAGATTTCTGTGATAGTGTGGTACCCTATTTAACTCATATATGAGTGCGGTCAATAAGATACAGATATTGTTGCTACAAAAGGACAATTTACTTGATGATTGGCCTGGGAGTTGGATTTTGAGCTCATATGCATGCTTACAGTGCTATGCTGCGATTATGGTACTACTTGGTTGGCCTGGGATTGTTTTCCTGGACCCTAAGTAGATTTCTGTAATATGTTGATTATTACTGTTTGCTTATGATAATGGCTAAAGCATATGTATATATGATCCTGGACAGAATTGTGCTGTAGTGCACAAGGGATGCTTTTGTAGATTCTGGAATATGATCTGGTTGCTCAATAGTAACCAAGAGATGATTTTTCAAATGTTGGATTTTACAGTTGGATCTTGTTGTCCCCTATTTTTAGATATAACTGATAAGAACAGATCCAATGCTGGATCCTCTTACCCTGCCTATGATGCAAAGGCTGAGGCAAAATCTTGGATAAGAACAGATGCTTTTATGTGGCTTTGTATTTCTCAGTGATGATATTGGCATAGCACTTCTATGCCAGATCTGAGAGGAAAAGATCCTTCCAATCCCCCTAGATAAAAATCTAGTGGAAGGATAGATGGATTTGCTGGCTTTGCATATTACCCTTTATTTCTCCCCTGTTGTATGCAAAAACTAAGAACAAAACTTGTATTGCTGATGGATTTCTACCTGCTGATCTGGTAGCTTGGTCTTGTGGATTTTGAAAATACTTTCCTTCTTGTGGTTAGCCTGCTCCTCCCAGCTTCTGTTATACCCTTATGATCTTGATACTATTTTCCTGGTTTATTACCTGAGGATGATCTGGTGGTCTATGATTGTGGTATGCTTTGGTGAAGCCTGAGCCAAATGGTTCAGCTAGCTATGATGCCCTTGCCTTTATATTACTGCGCTACTGTCTGTGGTGTTGACAGCACACAACTGCTTGTGCTGTGTGAGCTGCTTGTGTGTGTGTTCCCCTTTCTAGTGCAGGAGGACAAGTTTGCTTTCCCTTACTCCTTGTGCAACTCATAACTGTTTGATCTTATCCTGGGTTGGCTGTTCCTTGCCTCCAAGTACACTGCACGGCTATCTTGTAGTTATCTTAGACTGAATTTTATTTGTGACTGCTAAGTGTACTGTGCCTACTGATCTATTAGCATGTAAGCTTTGCATTATTCCTGTGAGCCTTAATCTCCGATCTAGACTGGCTTTATTAGTTAAGCCTTTGCTTAATTAACAAGTGGCTCCAAATAATTAGCTAGAATCATATTGACCATTCCATGTCAAAGATGATTCATTTGAATTAATTTGTGGGATTTAGTGGACTCTAGCTAGATTAGAGGGAAAAACATTGCTGCCTTGTTGCCTATAGTAATGGATCATTTCAGTGTTGCTCTTTGTCCCTGGTTGCCTACTTGATTTATTCCCTCATGATCCGAATGACCCATCTGTCCCTTTACATGATCCATTTGTTCATGATGTTGCCTAAGAAAGAATTCCCTCTAATCACCATTTGGGGATCAAGACTAGTTCTTGACTCCCATTAGCTAGCTTCCAAAACTAAAATGTCTCCCAAAATGCGGAGACAAACATTTTAACCTTAACACAACAATTCTTTGTCTATTGTTTATTTTTTCTTATTGCAGGAAAAGAAGAATAAGAAATATTGAGAAGATTTAGATTAGATTTAGAATTTCTTTTAGTTCCATTTTGTAATCTCATATTTCTTATGTAACTTGTAATATTTCAATAAGGGTTGTACTAATACTTATGTGAATTCTTATTAGTAATATTTGATTCTTATTTATATTTGTAATATTATTTTATTCATTTATAAAGACATTGTATTATTGTGTGAACTAGCAAAGTGGCCCTCGCAAATGCGAGGGCACAAACTATGAAGTATTTGAAGGATAATTTAATGGTTTTGTAGGTATCCATACCATGTGACTAAAAATGATACAATTATATTTTGTGTTCAACTCTTGCCTATCCTTGAAAGCTGTTTGGACATTGGTGCAGTCTTCAAAAAAGTTTCAACCATCTTCTTTAAAATTTTGTGAATATCCCTTTACCACTAAGTATCAAACAAACAAATGTAATCATATCTTTGGTACGCTAATATTACGGGATGATTTATTTGCCGGTAACTTATGTATCTGTCGTATTTGTCTTCATAGGTCGTCTAATGTCATAAATATGACGATAATTAGTTGAGATGGCACATTTATTTATTGCAAGAGAACATATTACACTTTATAAATTTTTTTTCCAGAATAAAAACATATAATACATTTTTATTCACCTGGTGTTACTTCAGTATAGATTTTATAAAAGGGTATATCTTTATTCAAGATGTGAATGAAGGCATTGAATTATGCAAGTTTTATTTCATGTATATGTCAAAGTATATAGGCCAAAAATATATGCAAATAATGTATAAATGTATTTCATCTGTCATGTGGGGGGCGCACATTCCAATATCCATAGTACAGTTCAAATAGTCCTGAACATTTTCTAAGTTTCTTGTTTGCATATGGTTCATAACTTCATGCTATAACATTTAATTAGCAAAGAAAAACTATGAGCATAAGTTCATGTTATAATAAAAATGAAAAAAAAACAAAGTATCATATTTTTAAAATAAACCTAAAGTTTTTTTGTAGGAGAAATAATATGTTGAATGTTATATATCTATACACAAATCAAGAAAATGCACAATTACTGTGGCAGAATTTTTTGGCACTTCCTATATCGACTGGACGTCCATCTAGGGGTACAAATTTTGTTATGTAAATAAGCTTCACTATGAAGATATATGTACAACTACAAAGAAAAATAAACAATGGTTCCAGAGAAAGAAATATTCCATATAAGGTGATAGAATAGAATCAATCACATACCATAATATCTATAGGTGGCACTGAAGTATTTTGCAAAGAGTAGCCGGCGTGAGGAGGTCATAACAAAAAATTATACTAAAACAGCGAAAAGATCTGAACTTAGAGGGAAATTAAAATATGTCAGCTCAAGATGAGAACAGGACCCGGTAAATAACCTCATTTATTTGTAAAAGGATAATATTTCTGTTCAATAGTGAAGTGTCATTAAACACGCTGAACAATAGAGAGATCCAAAGCATTTCCTTTATCACTTTTCTTTTGGTAGTTTACGCTAGTATACAGAAGTATTGTTCAATACTTGATGCATATCCTTGCTGTTGCTGGAAAATACCACCAAGGTATACGAGCGTAAGTCATGCTATAAACTGTATACTGCACCATGCTTCCATGAACCGATATATATATATATATATATATATATATATATATATATATATATATATATATACAGTCAAATCTGATGGAACCATGGTATAAACTTTACACTCCCAACATGAAAACAAATGTAGCTAATCAGATTAAATAGCATAATTTTTTTTTGAAGCTTGCACAGTAGGGAAGACCCCTAGTGCTTCATTTTTCGTTTATATAATGCCAAATGGCAACAATTACAGAGAAATACGAAAGATGTACAATGGAATACTGCTAGTTTTTCACAATGTGCCTAACCATTGTTGCATGCCTTCTTTAAGGCTTGGCTTAGCTCTATGCATAATAACAGAGAATGATTCTTTAAACATACTAAGACATCTATCCAGATCTATATTATCATCCTCAAATATGATTCTGTTTCTGTGATTCCAAATACTCCAACATCCAACAATTACAGAGAAATATGGATATAGTTCTGCCTTTGATTACCATCAGTGAGCATCTCATATAATGACATGTTCGTGTCCCATTCAAGATTCAATGCCCACCAGAAAGACTGACTGAATTCACACTCAAAGAAAAGGTGCGTAAGGTATTTATTAGATTCATTCTGGCAGAGAACACATTCACTGGTTTTGACATAGAAATTTTTCCGGACCATCATATCTCTGGTATTGAGTATGTCAAGTAAGAGGAGTCAGAAGAAAAACTTATGTTTTGATGAACAACAGGATTTCCAAATCCATTTGAAAGGGGCAGGAGCCTCGGGAGGGTTTTACCATAGCTTTGTACATTTTCGATGTAGAGTATGAATCTCCCCAATTAAAAGTCCATGTATCATTACCATCATGTTGCGGTATATCTTGAAGATTCAGACTCAGTTTGTTGCATTCCTGTGTAGCAACCAAGGACAGTGGCAAGTGGAACATATTCTGGATATCATTATCATTCTGTTGGATGGCCATTTGATAGTCATATTCTGATCCTTAGCAAAAGAATGCAGTTGAGGATATAATTGCTGCAGGCTAGTATCCTTCCATTTATCTTTCCAGAGGAGAGTAGAATTCCCAGATTTTGGTTTGCATATAGCATGGTGCTTAAATATATCAATCAGAGCAGTACAATCTCTCCACCAAATGATCCCTTGGTGGATTTACCAGTGGGAATTTTTCCATTGTTATAGTGTGCTTCCCATATAAGCTAGATCCAGGGTGTATCCTTCATATTGTAGAATTTGAATAGAAATTTTATGATAAGTGCCTGGTTCTGTACCCTGAGATTGAGTACACCCAGACCACCATTCTTCTTGGGCAAACATATTGTATCCCATTTAGCCAGACACTTAATATGTTGGGCATTGCCAACTCCTTCTTTTGACAATTCACATGACTTGTCCTGATAATTAACGATAATATGAACCCAGCAGGTTCATGTACAAAAGAATCCTCATCTCTTTGTAATTCATTGACCTGCAATAAAATCGACCAAAAATCCACATCAGAAGAAGAGGATGATATGTTTTGCAATCCGATACACACTCAACCTTTTCTAGCATGCTCAACGGGAAAAATGGCCAAAAAACTGTAGTGCTGTACCTGCCAAGCCGAATCTGATGAAACCATGGTATAAACTATATACTCATAACATGAAACATATCTATCTAATCAGATTAAATAGCATAATTATTAGTTGGGCCAGCTCCTTCTTTTCACAATTCACATGACTTGTCCTGATAATCAAGGATAATATGAACCAGCAGTTCATGTAAAAAATAATCCTCATCCTGTTGTAATTTCATTGACCTGCAATAAAATCAACCGAAAATCCACATAGAAGAAGGGGATGTTTTGCAATCCGATCCACACGTAACCTTTTCTAGCATGCTCAATGGGGGAAAAAGCCAAAGCTGTAGTGCTTTACCTGCCAAGGAGGTGCCCACATCCAACAGTACGTAGCAATGTAGCATGTGTCAGCATGCAGTGGTCGGCACGGCGAGCTCGATGTTTGACGCAGCTGTGCGTCCAGTCTTGGTAGTCTGGTAGACCATGGTCCTCCACTTGCTGCTTGGCGCTAACACATCTAGGGAAGATGCTATGATCATCCGCGGACAGGAGGAAGTGAGGAATGTCAGCATTCCTGCTGAAAGGCGAAGGAAGCCGAAGATGCACCAAAACTACTCTGCTTCTAAGGATTGGAGAGAGGAAGCCAGAGGCTCAGAGGATGGGGTGGTTGGACGGGAGTAGTGGAACCTTGAAGGATCTCCGTTCAAAGATCAATTTGGTTCCGTGTTCCATGTTCAGATCTCGGCGATGGATACATGTGCCCTCGATGTAGAATGAATGAGTAAAGACAATATCTGTTTGTCGTCATAGATGGAGCAGTGCTGGGGCCAAAGAACTAAAACCGGAAGGAACGGGTAGAACCTAGGGTTAGGCTAGGACCAGGATCGTTTTTTCCTTACAGCCTCCTGCGACACATCACCTCCGATCGTGTTCATCCATCTTTGACCAAGATCGATTTTCTCCTCACGGCCGTCGGTGGCGTCATCTCCGATCTTGTCCGCACCTTCACCCAGGACACTTAAGACATGTACATACGCGGAGGAGGCATGGCAATCCAAAGGAAATTGCTGGCTGGAATAGGATTTTTCCTCGCCACCGTCGCGACATCACCTCTGACCTTGTCCGTGCCTTCTTGATCAGAATCAATTTCCTTCTCACAGACGCCGCTCCGATCCTGTCCGACCAACACCTGGAAACGTGACCTTGTCCGTGCCTTCTTGATCAGAATCGATTTCCTTCTCGCAGACGCCGCTCCGATCCTATCCGACCAACACCTGGAAACGTGAAGTGGTGTAGCTCTGTAAATTGTATCGCATGCATGATTTGACCTTATTCTTTGGCGATGCATGCATGCATATGCATCTATGTTAGCTTGGCGTGCTTCATAGCATAGAGCAAAGGATCTGAAGCTAAGGCTCTTAGGTTTAGGTTTCACGTTTTGATGTGGCGGCTATGTTGTGGATAAAAAGTAAATAGAAGAAAACGGTGACAGGGATATACCTAGTACGTTATTTGTTGTTGTATGGCAATGGTGGGTAATTTACACTTAAGTCTAATCTAATGGCTATAGATTTTCGGTCTATAAAATAAACGGTCAGATGTTTCTAATTATTGTGGTAATTTCTCATGTAATTCTCTTTTTCTGGTTAGCCCGTAATTTACTTTTAATATATAATAGATATCAATAAAGAATTTTGTTTCCTTGTTGTATAATATCCTTATTCTAGAATTACTTGTCTATATGAACCTTGTAATATTGGATGATGTAATTAAATGTTAAATACTTTATTTATTTTTGAGTTTTATATTTTGTTTGATTAAACATGTTGTATGTTATATAATGGTCTAGAATTCAAATTCCAATTCCAATTTCAATTTGAATTCTTATCACTCATATTTAAATTGAATTCCAATTGTGTTCCCTTAAATCAAATAGTTCAACAAAGGTCATGTCGAAGTTTATTGCACTCACGTCGAGTACTAACTCAATTCCACCGACGTAAGAGAAACCTCGATCACCTTGATGGGTTTAAGCAAAGATCACAGTGAAGTTTATAGCGCTTAACTTGATGAGCTACTTCAATTCCACCAAGGTCAAGTGAAACTTCAGTTACTGTGACTGTTTTACTTTAAAGCGCGAAAATTCCCCGGATTTTCTATGCATGAATGCAATGCACACATCTATTTCCTCTATTTTTGTAACCCCAAATCCTGGGATATTACAGTCTCTACCCCTTAAACTAAACTTCGTCCTCAAAGTTTGATCTCTCTCACGTTTCGGAATGTGGATCTGACTTGTGCAGACTACATCTTTTCTCGAATTCCATGGTGATCTCACTGGATATAATTGAGTATATCCCTTGTCCAGATTCTTCCTGGAATCCATTAGTGTTTATCTCTGAACCATGGCTTCTTACTTTAATTCCATGATTTCTTTCAATACTATACTCTTGTTTCCTTTCTCATTGAAGATTCAATGATTAAGACTTCTTCTGGTACTGATAGTCCTAACTGAAGACTAATTGGATAACATACCCTTAATTGGTAAAATAGGTCTTTGTTTTTCCCTTACTATCAAAACTGCAATAATGGTACTTAGTAATACTAACCATGGAAATGGTCTTGAGTATTTATTTCCCTAAGAATGGATTAGACTCATTTAGTCTATCCAATCATGGATTATAGTTGATACCTCTAACAATTTTGGTTCCTTTAGGTTCCATGAAAGGAATCATTCTACTAGTCTTTGATTTTGGTAAGGTCTAACTCCTTCGGTCTTTAGCCTATTTGAGCTTTATTTGGTCTCCAATATTTCCTTCATCCAACTTCTTTATCCTTGACTCACTTGAGCTTCCGTACTTTTGAGTAACTATTACTCACTTGCTCAAGTGATAATCCAATTTATTACTTCCTCGAGGTATGAACCTCGGCTTCTCGTCTTACATCCTTCTGAAAGTAGTGTTCGATAATCTTATGAAAATAAGATTGAACTTCCTCTCAGTTCAGACCTTCTTCTTCTATTTTTCTCAAAGTATTGAGTCATTGTACATCCAACTCAATCTTTACTCTACCCCTTGGAGTTTTCTTATAGTCTTCAACTCCTTTTCTTCCAACCATTGGACTTATGGTTAGAATATTGGTCTAGGTCTAGTTTATGGGTTGTACTCTTCTAAGGTCTTGCGAAGAATCTTTGTGGTGTATCCACTCAATTGTGGACATCCGACATGAATCCTTCGTCTGAAGGTTTATCGGTCATAGTTATATGGCTGGCAAAATTTTATTTGTTCACAACTTCTTGGTACGAATAATCCAATTATGGACTACTTGATACCAATTGTGGCTATTTGTTATCTACAAGCGTACTCTATTATAGGTTTTGACCAATTGGTCAGGACATCATCTACTTTATCTCGCAGTATTGATCCTATACCAACTGTGGTCTTCTTATATATACTATGGTTTCATAGGTCATCTTCCTTCCTTCAGGGTTTATTTTGCAAGAAAACCACTAGCTGACACCAATGTTCAAGAAATCATTATTCTTAACTTATCGGTCGGCCTTAAAATGAGGATTAATCGCTTATCGGCTGATTAATCGATTTTATCGGTCAGCCATTTATTGGCTTATATTTTTATAAATCTTAATTTTTGACACTATATTTGAGCATTGCACATAAATATTAGCTTGATGCCTTGCATTTGAATCAATAATAATGGAAATTTTGAGCTAATGCATAATTCTGCACAACCATAGGACGAAAATATGGACTGCCATACCAAATTTCATTGAAATTTCACGAACAATCAGACGAAATATCGGCCATGAGAGTGAAAATCGGGCGAAATATCGGCTAAAATGCAGAAAATCGGCTGAAATATCGGTGGCGCGATAAATTGGCCGATATGCTAAAATCTTATCGGCTACCACCCGATTCACGATAAATCGGTATCTCGGCCGATTTTTTGAACAGTGGCTGACACTATGAATATAGTATCCTAAGTGATTTTCCATGCATTCCCTCTTCTGTATTGACTATGGATCCGCTTCAATTTCACCATAATCATCAAATTTCTCACCTTCATGCTTCTTATGTACTAAAGTACTCCTCTATTGAGGTTAAGCATGAGTTTTGGTTGGTACCTCTTTCTGAACTTTGTGGTTGCTTCCCACAACTTTGTTTCCTTTTTCTGATGAACCTTCATCTTGTCTTCAGAATCTTCCAGAATTCGTCACTTCCTTACACGTTTACCATTACCCTCTAGATCTATAACATCAAGTAAGAACTTGATATTGCAACATGCATTTGCATATCAAAGTCAAACTTCATGTATGGATCTAGTCAAACAATGAAAATCCAATAAAATCCAAGAAGATTCAGCTTTGTGTTTACAATACACACCATCATAAGCCTGAATATAATAGTTGAGTAAAACATCTCTAAAAATCAGGCTCTGATGTGTAGTATATAACACCACATAAGATAGGTTTATATTGTGATACTTAGCACGAATATTTGGCATTCTACTATTTGTCTTGACATTTACCTGAATTGCACAATTGCAATGGGATAAACTTGAAACAAAGTGGTCTAGGATAGTTAAGGTTGACCTAAAGTTCTTTGGAAGTATTAGCTTAACTTCTATTTTGTTGAGAATTATCTCCCATGATATCTTTTTGGTTCTAACATGGCTACTCTAAACACATAACTATTGGAATATAGTTCCTATACTTCCAAGTGTTTCTATCATAAGACTATGGTCATGATGTGCTTGACACACTTCCCATGGTTTTGGAACACAAATCTTGCACTATTATTGAACACCTGACTTCTTATTGTTCTCCTCCTAAATGTTTATGATGTTCTATTCCATCACATAATGATTCTAATGTGAATCTTATATGATTACTATCCCTACCATAGAATTAGACATATATTATTCCTATCACTCTTCCTTTCCTCCCATGATTGACTCATCATGGTTTATACTACCTCATATAACTTATATTCATCCCTTACTATCAGTTGTTTTACAAGTTTGGATAATTTACTTACCCATTACTTTTCTTGGTATACACCTTCTAGTAGGATATCTTCCTAATATACTTATCTTTATCACTTGATATCATTCCTATTACAGGTCTGATAATTCTTACTTCACCACATCAAGTGTTGGTACACATCTTCCAATAGGATATCTTCCTTATGGTTGTATCCTCTCTTTGGAGTACCATGTAGTGTATACCAACTGTGATCTACTCATCTATTGTTTTAAGACTATAATGATATGCTACAAACTTGGGATTAGCTAACTAACTTTACTTAGGAATTATAGGTAAGAAAGTTGACTTAAGTGTGTTAGGATTATTCTCAAGTGAATATCCATCTCAAGTCATAAGAATTATTTGGTTTAACTAAGACAACTTCCTATAGACACTACCAATCCTATAGGTCTCCTTTAAAGGGTTTTAATCCTAAGGTCAAAGCATTTGCTCTGATACCAACTGTGGTGACCCGGCATACCACTGCATGGTGTAGTATGCAAGTCTGATATAACACCAATGAAACACCATTCCACTAGTATTATATCGCTCAGAGTGGTACAACAGAAACATATGCGGGTCCAAGGTATGTCTATAGAATTACACACAGACTCTGTTACATAAGATCATCACAGCCTCCAACTTTACAATGAGGTAAAACTGCAAATAAACTCCAGAAGAACGACTCGTAGTCTAATCCTATCACGAACTCTACTTGTAGAGTATTTAACTAGCTACAGGGGCTAAGAATAGATTCTAGCTAAATAGGAGCTAAGTTTAGGAAGCTAGTTCATTTCTATTGCTAATCTAGGTTTTATCCTTGTTGGATGTGGTGTTTTGATAATCATTTCTTCAAAAGGTTGCTTTTCTTCAGAAGAACTATGTCCGTCAGCCTTCACCGGTTTACTAGAACTTCATGGAGTTCCTTTCCGGCAGCGTTCGCAGTTCCAAAACCCGGAACAGGGAGTGACTGGTCACGATTGATTACACTCTGCAGAGGTGTGTTGCTTTACCCATAAGAGATCTTAACCTTGGTGCCAACCGGGCAATTGTTCCCGTCCACACTTCCTTTGGTGTGAGGCCCGGTATAAGGTCATAGCCAATTATATTCCTCTGCTACCTCGCACACCCACCCGTTGTTGCATACCCCGACCCTGGGTCCTCGCCGGTCCTCTTATACCAATTAATGATGGACCCCGACCACGACGACAGTTTGGGACAAGTTAACCAAACTCCTTCGCCGGTAGCTGCAACCCATCATAGACCACATTACCGTGGGGAATTAGAAGGGGATCCCCACCCTCAAGTTGTTCCACAAGCCGCAACCGCTACGGTAAGCACTACATTACCGTGGGGAATTAGAAGGGGCTCCCCACCCTCAAGTTTGCTCCGCAAGATACAACTGCTATGGTAAGCACATCCGTTGATGTACGAGAGGTGGAAATACAATTGACTAGTCCGTCCCACTCTAGATCTTATGGTTAACACGAGTTTTACATCACAAGAATCACTGGACGACATTTGTTGTTTAGTCCTAGATGGATATAAACCCGTGCAATGGAACCTCCACCATATCAACACATACCATGGTTCCATTGCCCACCACATAGTCATATTCATAGTTATGAAAATAGTATTTTTGATTTTTTATGCAAGATTGATAAGTATAGTACTTTGCAAGTAATTTGGTAAAAATACTCAAATGGCATGAGCAAGCGATGAACTTGCCTTTCTTGACTGCAAGATTATGCAGACAAGGTCTTCGATACGCAATAACTCCAAATTCTGAAATAGCATCATCGTCCGGTAAGGACGATGTTTAAAAGATTGGCAAGTATGCAATAATGCATAAGTATGAGATGCAATCGCTCTAAGCGTGACCTAACCCCGATGATTTAGGATTAGTGAGTTGTTATGATTGATTTAGGGTGTGTTGCACTTTTAGATGGTTTGCAAACAAGGTTCTTATTAAGGTTGATTACTTGGTATAATAAATAAGCAATGCAATATATCACAATAGTAACATTACAATCACACATCAATAAGAATTGGTATAATCCTAACATGTAATGAATATTTGTTGGTTTTAGCACTTTATGGCATGGTTAATGGTTAATTATCATATACTTCAAAAGAATAACTTTTGAAGAACATGTTCTTTAATAAAGAACAAGTATGATAATTAGGGTTGTGGAGTTCTATGGTTTACTATGGTTTCATCTAGTTTCTGGAGTAAGTATTAGATGGATCACAACGGAGTTGGATTCATCAATAGCTAGAATATGTAAAAGTTGAGTTAAGTTTAAGCATCTTAAGCAATTAATTACACATGGGTGCTATCAAGTTTGGTTATATCTTACTGGTGATAGATGGCTATTGTCTACAGGTCCTATTAGGCAGGGTTGATGGTTTTTCTTTATTTATCTTAAAAGAATAACTTTTGAAGAACATGTTACTTAAGTAATAAGAAGTATATCAATTAGGGTTGAGGTGGTTTGGGTTTTACTATTGGATCCACTTGAATAGGGCATAGTTGGCTCCTGGATACTATGGTTCACAAGTATTTAATACTAATAGGGTTTAGTGGAATATGTTTAGGTAATGCCCAATATTTGGCATAGTTGTGATTGGAGTTCATCACAATGGTGTGATTCTAAATAAGGTTAATAAAGGATGATGGTTTTGGCAGTAGGAGCTAGGGTTTAGACTTGAGTGATCCTATTTGATCATCTTGGTTGGATGGTATGCATAAATGGAATACTAAATTACTAGTGATAGAGTTTCTACATTTTATGTGGACATGACAATTATTTAGTGGCTAATATGTTTCTATGGATGGAAAGAAAGTATTATGATCACATGTTAGGTCTTAGGTTTTTAGGTTTTTTAGAAGTAAATTAGGGTTCGCATAAAATAATAGAGTTAGGGTTTTAGAGTAAAAACAAATTGGGGTGATCACATAAAATAATGGGATCAAGGTTCTTACTTATAGTAGTATTAGGGTTTCTAAATATGATACAATTCTTAAAATAATAGTTGGTACTAGAGTTAATGTGATTAATTACTTTGAACAAAATTAATAATAGCCTTAGCATGTAATTATTTTAAAAGGTTTAAGAATTAAGACAAATACTAGTTAGGGTTTAGTTTCTGGAATTAGGGTTTTTTATGTTGGTTATTTAACTTATAAATTATTAACTTGTGAAATAAAAGGTTGGAGTAAATAAATAACTTTTCATTGCAATTTAATATTAGTTATTATTATTATTATTTTATTTGTCTTTTCTTATCACTTTATTTACTTAGAGAAATTTTTCTAAAAAGAAAAATTACATCCTAAAATAATAGGATGGGCAGAGCCCATCAGATTCAGTCGGACCCAGTTTAATGGGCTGGCCCAGTAGTGCCCGACCTGGTCGGTTCAACCCGACCCAACCCAGCTCTCACTCACCCCTCTCTCGCACACGCACACGACCCCCACCTATCTCTCTCTCGCGACCACCAGGCCCCTACGGCGTCGCCGCCCGCCCCCGGCCGCTCCTAGCCCTCGCCGAGGCCGGCGAGTTAGGGTTTTGGTCGGCCTCGCCAAGCTCTACAAGCTCCCCCTGATCGATTTGTTTTCCTCGCCCTAGGTTGCTCGCTCACGACCCTGGAAACCCTAGTGGTCACCGGCGGTTTTACCGCCGCCTGCTGCTGCTCCGGCCGTCGCCGGTCTACTCCCCCGACGCTGCTCCCCGGCGTGGCTTCACCACGGACCTACCGACCATCAGCCGTTTCCTCGGCGCCGCCTCCTTTCACGCACGCGTGCCTCACGGCAACCCTAGCCTACGAATGGCTCGGTCGCCGGCGTACTGCCACGCGCCGTTGCGCCTCCCTCTGGTCTTCTGTGTCTCCTCTACACCTCCATGAGCACCTGTACCTCAATCCCTTCAGGTTCCAGCTCTACTCCGCTGTGTCCGGCTGTTCTGGTTCATGAAGTGGTGATTATGGTGTTGGGGTGCTGCTCGTGATGCCTACGTTGATGGTGAACTGGTGGTGTGGCGGCTACTTCGTTCTCGACGCCGGCTGGACGGTGCCGTAGGCGCAACCCCGGCATCGACGGCTGCGACTACGCCCCTACTACACTGTGAGCTATTCCTCTTTTTCTTTTTGTGCTCATATCTACTACTATCTGGTTACTACTAGCTTGTGGTTGTACTAGTTCATTCAATTGACTATTGAAAGCTTGTGGTCATGAGGTGATATTGGTGATATATATGAGTGTAATGCTGCCAGATGATCCAGTACCTTGTGCTTGATTCAATGCCTCAATATGAATCATCCCGGCATGTGTTATAGCTTTCTGTGAGGTGTGGTTTGGGGCTGACCATGCTCTGATTTAATTGCTCACTGGCTTGTGCTATGTGTGGCTTAATCTTTAACTTGAGATTTCTGTGATAGTGTGGTACCCTATTTAACTCATATATGAGTGCGGTCAATAAGATACAGATATTGTTGCTACAAAAGGACAATTTACTTGATGATTGGCCTGGGAGTTGGATTTTGAGCTCATATGCATGCTTACAGTGCTATGCTGCGATTATGGTACTACTTGGTTGGCCTGGGATTGTTTTCCTGGACCCTAAGTAGATTTCTGTAATATGTTGATTATTACTGTTTGCTTATGATAATGGCTAAAGCATATGTATATATGATCCTGGACAGAATTGTGCTGTAGTGCACAAGGGATGCTTTTGTAGATTCTGGAATATGATCTGGTTGCTCAATAGTAACCAAGAGATGATTTTTCAAATGTTGGATTTTACAGTTGGATCTTGTTGTCCCCTATTTTTAGATATAACTGATAAGAACAGATCCAATGCTGGATCCTCTTGACCCTGCCTATGATGCAAAGGCTGAGGCAAAATCTTGGATAAGAACAGATGCTTTTATGTGGCTTTGTATTTCTCAGTGATGATATTGGCATAGCACTTCTATGCCAGATCTGAGAGGAAAAGATCCTTCCAATCCCCCTAGATAAAAATCTAGTGGAAGGATAGATGGATTTGCTGGCTTTGCATAATACCCTTTATTTCTTCCCTGTTGTATGCAAAAACTAAGAACAAAACTTGTATTGCTGATGGATTTCTACCTGCTGATTTGGTAGCTTGGTCTTGTGGATTTTGAAAATACTTTCCTTCTTGTGGTTAGCCTACTCCTCCCAGCTTCTGTTATACCCTTATGATCTTGATACTATTTTCCTGGTTTATTACCTCAGGATGATCTGGTGGTCTATGATTGTGGTATGATTTGGTGAAGCCTGAGCCAAATGGTTCGGCTAGCTGTGATGCCCTTGCCTTTATATTACTGGGCTACTGTTTGTGGTGTTGACAGCACACAGCTGCTTGTGTTGTGTGAGCTGCTTGTGTGTGTGTTCCCCTTTCTAGTGCAGGAGGACAAGTTTGCTTTCCCTTACTCCTTGTGCAACTCATAACTGTTTGATCTTATCCTGGGTTGGCTGTTCCTTGCCTCCAAGTACACTGCACGGCTATCTTGTAGTTTTCTTAGACTGAATTTTATTTGTGACTGCCAACTGTATTGTGCCTACTGATCTATTTGCATGTAAGCTTTGCATTATTCCTGTGAGCCTTAATCTCCGATCTAGACTGGCTTTATTAATTAAGCCTTTGCTTAATTAACAAGTGGCTCCAAATAATTAGCTAGAATCATATTGACCATTCCATGTCAAAGATGATTCATTTGAATTAATTTCTGGGATTTAATGGACTCTAGCTAGATTAGAGGGAAAAACATTGCTGCCTTGTTGCCTATAGTAATGGATCATTTCAGTGTTGCTCTGTGTCCCTGGTTGCCTACTTGATTTATTCCCTCATGATCCGAATGACCCATCTGTCCCTTTACATGATCCATTTGTTCATGATGTTGCCTAAGAAAGAATTCCCTCTAATCACCATTTGGGGATCAAGACTAGTTCTTGACTCCCATTAGCTAGCTTCCAAAACTAAAATGTCTCCCAAAATGCGGAGACAAACATTTTAACCTTAACACAACAATTCTTTGTCTATTGTTTATTTTTTTCTTATTGCAGGAAAAGAAGAATAAGAAATGTTGAGAAGATATAGATTAGATTTAGAATTTCTTTTAGTTCCATTTTGTAATCTCATATTTCTTATGTAACTTGTAATATTTCAATAAGGGTTGTACTAATACTTATGTGAATTCTTATTAGTAATATTTGATTCTTATTTATATTTGTAATATTATTTTATTCATTTATAAAGACATTGTATTATTGTGTGAATATCAATAAAGAATTTTGTTTCCTTGTTGTATAATATCCTTATTCTTGAATTACTTGTCTATATAAACCTTGTAATATTGGATGATGTAATTAAATGTTAAATACTTTATTTATTTTTGAGTTTTATATTTTGTTTGATTAAACATGTTGTATGTTATATAATGGTCTAGAATTCAAATTCCAATTCCAATTTCAATTTGAATTCTTATCACTCATATTTAAATTGAATTCCAATTGTGTTCCCTTAAATCAAATAGTTCAACAAAGGTCATGTCGAAGTTTATTGCACTCACGTCGAGTACTAACTCAATTCCACCGACGTAAGAGAAACCTCGATCACCTTGATGGGTTTAAGCAAAGATCACAGTGAAGTTTATAGCGCTTAACTTGATGAGCTACTTCAATTCCACCAAGGTCAAGTGAAACTTCAGTTACTGTGACTGTTTTACTTTAAAGCGCGAAAATTCCCCGGATTTTCTATGCATGAATGCAATGCACACATCTATTTCCTCTATTTTTGTAACCCCAAATCCTGGGATATTACAACGCAGGCATGTCATAGGGCCAGTCGGTGGAGGAACAGGAGTAGCAGACGAAGTGGATCCAACTGCAGTTGACGAAGGAACGGACGGTGCAGTTTCTGGTGAAAAAGCTAATGTTGCTGGCGAGGAGACATGCTGTGTCGCGTTCTGGGAGACATGAGACACAGGTGATGGAGCAGCAGGGGACAGCGTACCATCGTTGGCAGCACATGCGGGCCCGCTGGTGCCATGCCGCGTCGAGACACGCACGGGCATGATGTCCGCTGGGTGCGTCGGGGCGGGAGCCGGTGGCCTGGCAGGGGGCAGACTGGCCGCCACGGACCCAGCAGTGGGCAAACGAGGCGCAGCAGCGGGAGCCAATGACGCGGGCGGGGACGCGCATGCAGGCACGCCTCTCAAGGAGGAGGCAGCCGAGCCACCAGCTGAGCCATTGCATGGCTCAACGCAGCCCGAGGTGGAGCTAGCTGGTGATGATGTAGTGCATGGCTGCACACAGCCCGAGGAGGAGCCATGCATAGTAAGGGGATGATGATCAACGTCCCGAGGTGGTGTGTGCGAGATTAAAATTTCCAGTCGACCTCCTCGTCCAGTACCTGCACCATGGTTAGCAAGCAACGGCGAGGCATGTGCATCATCCATAAATTGGTCAGCTGAAAGTAAAGAAGACTCCGATACAGGTGGCAGTGTATGTGAGTTGGGCAAGTTAACAAAAGGGGAGCACCTTCTCGTCAAAGATGACATCTCTAGATATATAGACTCTATTGGAAGGAACATGAAGACACTTGTATCCTTTTTGAAGAGGGCTATAGCCCAAAAACACACACTTCTTGGATCAAAACTCAAGTTTATGATTATTATATGGTTAAAGATGAGGCCAACAAGCACAGCCAAACACCTTAAAAGGTGTAGTCAGGTGTTTCCTTGAGAAGACGCTCAAGAGAAGTTTTCATATCGATGGTGCGACTAGGAAGCCTGTTGATAAGAAAATAGGCAGTGGCAAACGCATCACTCCAGTAGCATAAGGGGACAGACCCATGAGCAAGCAAGGTAAGACCGGTTTCACCAATGTGATGGTGCTTACGCTCAGCAGTGCTATTCTGTTGATGAGTGTGAGGACAGGACACATGGTGTGAAATACCCAAATTATGAAAGAAGGGATGAAGTTTCTCATACTCACCCCACCCAATAAGTTCGAACATTAATAATCTTGCGATTTAATAGGCGTTAAACATGGTTCTGAAACTGAAGAAACAAATCATAGACATCATATTTATGCTTAAGAAGGTAGAGCCAAGTGAAACGACTATAAGCATCAACAAAACTCACATAAAAACGATGTCCACTAACAGATGTTTGTGCAGGACCCCACACATAAAAATAAATAATCTCTAATGGAAACTTTGTTACACGAGTAGACAAGGAGAAGGCTAACTGATGACTCTTCCCTTGCTGACAAGCATCACAAACTGACTCAATTTTATTGGAATCATGGAGGGATGGTAATTCATGACTACCTACGAAGAACATGTTGAACGACTTGTAATGTTGGATGTCCTAGACGACGATGCCACATATCACGAGACACCTTGACGCTGCTAAGTGCTTGCTTGATGACATGAGCTTTAATCTCATAGAGACCACCACTGCAACAACCTGTAAGAATGGGTGCCCGCGTGTCCCGGTCCTTAACAAAAATATCATGAGGATGAAGTTCAATGAATATCTTATTATCAGATGAAAGTTTACTAATAGATAACAAGTTACGAGTTGCTTTAGGAACATGAAGGACACAATTAAGGGCTAGTGACCGAGAGGATGGAGTAGGTAAAATAGCATGACCAATATTATGAATGCGCATACCTGAGCCATTGGTTGTGCGAACCTGGTCGGTGCCATGGTAGGGCTCACGGGTGGTGAGCTTGTCCAGCTCATGAGTAATGTGGTGAGTGGCGTCAGAGTCTGCATACCACGTTGGGTCTGCAACCTGAGGCGCAACAGAAAGTCCATGAGAGGCAGTCATCGCCATGCAGAGTTGCTTCTCGGTGTCACGCCCATCATTGCCAATGCCAAGAAAGTCGCGGTTAAACCGCTTGTAGCACCGGGAAGCAGTATGGCGAGGAACTCCACAAAGCTGACAGACAACACTGCTACGCCCACTAGTCGACTTAGGAGCCGTGGGAGGGGGCACCGTCTTGGGCGGTGGAGCAGAGGGCTGGGGGCTGCCATGAGCAGTCCATGCAGCAACAGGGCCGTCGGGAGTGGGGACAGCAACGTGTGCTGCCGGATAGTGAGCTGCACCTCCGTGAGTGCGGCGTTGCGCCAGCTTGCGCTGCTCAATAGCCTGGAGCTGCAAAAACAGGTCGCGAATCGGCATAGGAGTGGTACGAGCATTAACCACCTCGAACAGGGCATCATACACATCACCTAGGCCGGCGAGGACGGAAGAGATAAACTCGTCATCGCGGAGAGGCATCCCGATACTGGTTAGCGAGTCCGAGAGCGCCTTCATCTGATGGAAGTAGACATTGATAGTCTTGTTTTCCTTCTTCAAGTCAGCCATCTCATGCCTGAGAGCCGAGGCACGAGCGATAGATGTGGACGCAAAGGCGCCACTCAAGGTCTCCCAAGCCTCGTGAGAGGTACCGGCAAACATGATCATGCCTAGAACACCTTCGGTCATCTAGGAGACGAAACCTGAGAGGATGGACTTGTCCTGCTGTATCCATTGCTGGTGCGCCGGGTTCGGCTGTGGGTGGAGGCCGCCGGCGTGGCTGACGACGACATGAGGGTCGGGGCAGACGAATGATCCATCAACATAGCCCATCAACATATGGTTGCGGAGCAACGGACCAACCTGAGCACGCCAGAACATGTAGTTATCGCTAGTCATCTTAATGGTGATAGACGACACAATGGTGACAATGCTGGGAAGCGCATGATGGTTGAACGGTCCGGCGACGTAAGACGGCGGCTGCTGTGGCTGGGGCGGAAAACTGGGCGGCGTGCTGTAGGGCATGGTGCCAGCATACGGCAGCGACGGTGCACCGGCGTAAGGCAGCAGCGGCGCCCGCGGAAACCTGAGCGCGAGAGGGTACGTGCCAAGCTCTGCCATCTGTGGGTAGCTGTGGTACCCAGGGTACGGGACCTGGTGCATGGACGCGACGAGAGTGTCGGAGTAGAGCACCGCGTCCGAGAAGATTGCAGCCATCGTGGACGAAGTCGACGGATTCACGTCCGTGGCGCCGGATGGGAGCGCGACGCCCACGCCAGATGGTAGAGCGACGGGAGAAACCGGCGGAATCGCGCCAGGGGTGGCGCTCAAGGATGAGGCAGGGGGAGCACAACCACAGGGGCCGCGAGCGGGATCGCGCCTGGCGGAACCGCGCTAGGGCTGGCGCCTAGAGTGGAGGCAGGGGCGATCCGACGACCGAGGCCGCGGGCGGGATGGAAAGCCCTGCGGAAGAAGAGGAGGTCGAAGTCGTGGAGTCGGCGGACGACCCGGACGCCATCATGGCAGCGACGAGCTGCGACGGCGACGAAGTGCGGAAGCGGAAAAAGGCGGCGCGAGAACCCTAGGTCAGGTCGCGGCGTCTCATACCATGAAAGAATCGTAAGATGTGTGCGTCCCGACGTGCCTCGCCGGGTAGGGTTCTTCTCATTATATATCGGTATACAGTACAGTTACAAGAGTTCTATACGTATACGTAGTGTATACGTTATCTATTTTAACAGATCCACCTTGTTGTGATGAAAGATCCTAGAGATGCATGGAACACGCTTGGCTGGCGCTCCCACCTCGAATTAACACGGCAAGCGTGCAATCCATTATTTGAATCTTCTACGTACAGTATCATATATCTATATCTATATCTATACCTATACCTACTAATAAAGGAAGGAAGGTTTCTCCCCAGAATTTTCGTCCGTTTTTAAATTACCCTTTGTTTTCAGTTGAATTTACGAGCAATGCCACCGCCCATGTTACATAACAATTTGTTTAGTTGTTGCAGAAAAAAGAGTTCGACTCTCCGTCGCGTGGTTGTCCTGGGCTCCACGTCGCCGTACCGGTTCAATTTGTTTTATTCTCAACCCGACCTAAAGTCTTCTTCCCAGATCCACAATGCGAGCGTGTTTGGCTAAGCAGGGGATGGGGAATGGGAGTTCTAGGTGGGAGTTGGCTGAGGGATTATAGATGGGAAATAGACTTTAATTCCCATTCCCTTGTTTGGTCTGCATGAGATTTGTGTTGGGACTTGTGTGGGCTTCGTCTATTTATACTTGAGAACAAAAAACATTTTTTTGCCACTTGGGACTAATTAAACACGATCAGAGTTCTTGTGATATACTTTAAATATGTGAATTATAAACACCATCAGACTGTAAAACAAATAGAGATTCATAGCTGCACCTTTTTTTAGGGAGATTCATAACTGCACCATCGATTTAAGTCGTCCCTTAAATAAGACATGGATTGACAGATGCTTACAAGCACACACAGTGTATATTTTTTTGAACTGGGTACGGGCAGTGTGTAATGTACAGAAGGAGTAAAACCGCCCATTAGATTTTCTGGATTTGCATATGTTTTTTCAAGAGACTGAGATTGCAATAGGATGAACAGCATAACTGGGTGCTGTTTGGACTTGGTGTCTCCTCTGCCTAGATCTAACGAATTCATGGGAGAAAGATAAAGGATGCGGTTAGAGCTCATATTTAGATGATTTTTCCGCGGATTAGCAAAGATTTTCGCGGGGTTTTCCGCTCCTTCCATCATGGGAGATGCACAGATGCACAATGACACAGAGAAGAAAAAAAAGTGCAAACTCCCCATCTCGTCTCAATTACCACCCACCCCCCAGGGAAGAGATACGTGGGAGTTGGGCTCCTCAATTCCCTTGCCCCTTCCGTGCTGAACTCCCAATCCCTCCAACCATACAAGGGCTTTTTACTCCCACACCCCCTCAACTCCCATTCCCAAAGCCCAACTCCCCCCAACCAAACACGCTGTGCGATCCACGAGTGCGAGCTCCGCCCAAGGGAGGCGCTCTTTGACGCAACGCCGCGCCTGGCCTCCTGATCATCAGTGTGCGCACCTCGGCCTCCTGGTCATCCCCATCCAAAAATCCAGCAACTGCTGCGACGCCGCACCACCTCGCCGGCGGGAGCGGCCGTCCTTCGTCGCACGGACTTCCCTCTGACACGCAGCGTCAGCGGCCCCCCCTCCATATCCCTCCACGAAGGCTCGGTCTTCCCCTCCTACGCACCGGAGCAGGAGCCGCGGGTCAACTTCCCCCACGCGGCCAGTACAATATCCCTGGACCCAAATCTTCAGATGCCGCAGGGGAAGCACCAGCACGGAGCCGTGGAGCTCCTCCACTCACGCCTTATCTCTCCAAGACCAAGCACGTCCCCGCCGTCCCTGTCCAGCCGCGGGACAGCCTCCGAAGGGCTAGCTGCTGCCCCCGCTCGAGCCTGCTGTCGGTGATGAGGCGGCCCAGTCCGATCAATTTTTCCCCTCCTGAATATCGATTGGATTTCTTGCAGCTCCTCCACAAGATCTACTCTGGTCAGTACTGAACTTACAACAACTGGATAGTGCTCCTTGTGTATGGCTGCAGAGTTCCGTACATCTATGTGGAGATTGAGGATCGAAGCAAAAAAAACACCGGTGCCTACTCTCATCTGATTTGGCCAAAAAGATCTGGACATTGATCGGGTTAGAGAAGATGAACTCTGAACTTTGGACATTAATTTTACCACTCATCTCCAGCTGCACGTTTTGATGTTGTGCGGCTGTGCCAAGGTTTGAGAAGTAGTGTTGTTGGATTATGAAAAAACTGAACATTTGGTGCTGCTTACTAACTCAGTTAACATCGGAGATACTGAATGTTCAATATGGAGAAACTGAACGGTTGTGAGAGACACGACAAGGATGCATTATGTTAGTTCTGATGGACACGGTGCAAAGAACAGTCTATTGATGCTGTAATTCAGTCCCATTGGTTCAAAGCAGTAGCTCCGTTTCTCATTTGTTTATCGAATGAAATGTTGCAGCTTCCTCATATAAAGGTAAATAAACCAGTAGTCAATTTGTATCATAAAAAACTGTTTGTAGGTACGCAACTTTTGCAAATAATAAAGGAACAGTTTCTGTCAAAATATTTTGTCCAATATTTTTTTAGACCGAATTACCCTACCACCAATTCCCATAATACTGCACATCTACCCCAATACCGCTTCATTTATTTCCTTCTCAAACAACCTCCCAAACAGAATTGTGTCGTCACACGAACGAGCACGCGGGAGAGGCGACATGCGCTTCGTCATTGGTTGTGGCCAAGGTGGGCGAGCTTGCAGGCGAGGTCGACGGCTGCCAGCTGCCAGAGGGGAATACTTGGCAGAGCTTGACAACGTCATGGCTGGCTTGGACAAACGGAGGGAGGCGGGAGGCTGGCCAGAGATGTCCGTGCAAAACGGCCGATGTTGGGGATGAGGAGCTCGGGCGAAAAGAGGGCTAGCAGAATAATGGAGCGTGAGTGAGTGTTGCGGTCAAAACCCACCGGCGAGCAGCGACGGGCAACACAGTAGAGCCGGGAACAACTTAGGGCTGCGGCTGGCCCTGGTCCCTCCGAGCGACGGCCCGCAAAGCCTCTGGTACACACGTCCGATGCTGATGCAAGGGCGTGCCACCTGACCTATACCTGGTCAGGAAGGTGATGGAGATGCCTCGCTTAGTTTCCTGCATGGCATACACGTAAACATTAAATACGAGCCTCGATCGGCTCTCAGGTTATCCTGTGAATCGGCTCAAGGAGCCGATCCACCCATGATTCGTACGAGGTGCACGAATATATGGTGGTCCTGCTTGATCAAGATAAAGCTAATGCGATCTACGACGATTTAGGGTTTTCACCGCATAATCGGATCATCCTACTCACGATTGGGCCTCGCGGCCACGCACGGTGATCGTAAGCCGATCCTAGACAAGGCCTAAAAACCAACACGAGGTTGATCCCCGGAACATCCTGTCTAGGACTAGCAAACGACACCCTGCGTGCCGCTGGATCCTCCAACCCTTTGTAAGGCCTAACTATTGCAGATATTAAACTAATCCTTGAAAAACAAGGAGCAACCGTAACGGATCGGATCTACTAAATAATGATCAAGCGGGGTGCCGCCCCCACACCTAAGATAGGTGTGAGGGCGGCTAGATATGCAAGGGTTGCACTACGATAGCATATGATACGAAGAACAATGCTAACCCTAACATATCTAAGATAACTACGTTGCTCGCCATCAAAAAGGCTTCAGTACGAGCAACGCATGAACAACATAAAGCTTGTGCTGCCTAGATCGCAAGATGCGATCTAGGCAGCATGATGTTTACCGGTAGAAACCCTCGAGACGAAGGAGTTGGCGATGCGCCGAGATTGATTTGTGGTTGAACGTTGGTTGTTGTTTATTCCATAAACCCTAGATACATATTTATAGTCCAGGGGACTTTCTAATTTAGGCGTGCACCTAACCGTGCACGAGACAAACTCTAACTTTTAATCTAAGATGCGATCTACTATATTACAGATACACGGGCACGCTAGCCCAAACGTTGTGCATAAGGCCGATTCACGTATATTCTTCATGTATAATCTTTAAACCCATCTTGATCGCGGCCCACCTCTGACTCGGTCAAATTCTGGTGATAACACATGCCCCCCTGGTTTTGGAATTGATAATTCCAAAATCACTCTGCCTTTCCTTCGTCGGGTCATGTCGTGGCAGAACCGTCGCAGTATCCTTCATCATGATGCCTTGCCTTCTCAACTTCTCCGCGTGACCTGGCAGTTTTTTTTTCTTTTAGGCACCACTTCCTCGGAAACTGCTGTGGCATTGAATTTCCACTATATCCCCTTTTATTTAACCGCTCCGCACAGTTTACCTCCGCATCCCCTCCGCATTAGCACTCCCAAAAGCCCTCCTGCTCCACCATGTCTTCTTCCTCCTCTGCTTCATCGGATCTTTCCACCCAGTCCTCTTCCTCTCGCGAGCCGACGCCGGATCCGAACCCGGCGGAAGTCCACGCGGCCAACACCCGCCGCGCCATTGAGGCCGGGGAGGAGTCTAGCCATGACTTCTCCATCTGGTCAGAGGACGACAAGTCCCTGACCGACGGGGAGAGCGACCTCCGCTTCCTCGCCGACGGGGAAACGGAGGAGGAGAGCGACGATGATCGCTTCTCCTGCGACGACTTCACCTCCCCTGAGGAGGAGGAGGAGGAGACAGAGGAGGAGGAGGAGGACGACACCCCCTCCGACGAGCCGCCGGCCAAGCGGTTCTGCCCCTGGCCGGGGAACCTCAGCGACTTCGACAGCGACGACGACGATGCTGACGAGGAGGATGAGGACAACGAAGGCCCGGTCGGCGGCCACTGGAGCAGCGACGACGAGCCCGCCGGGAGTAGCGCCGACAGCGGCGATGATGGCGATGACGAGGGCAGTGACGGCCCGTAGATAGGACTTCTAGCATAGGACCAGTAGTAGTAGATGGGGCAATGTACCCCCTAGTATTTCCTTTTGAGAGCAATCAGCTCTTTATGTAAGAAATCCTTGCCGATTTGTCCCCTTAGCCAATGCTTCATGAGCCGATAGCAACGCATCGGCCCTTTAAAATCCATCCTTCGATTCTTCAACTGATGATCCTAAGATCTGGTGGATAATGTGGAATCTTCAAGAGAGCCCTTAAATTTCTCCCACCAGTTTCAGCGATCCTCTTCTGCCTGCACTCATCATTCTGTGAAGAAGGTTTCCACGAAGGATGAGCCGATGACATATCAATCGGCTCCTAAACAGAGCATCTACCGGGCCAGCTGCCCCCCGAGCCTCAACCAAGGCGAGAACACTGACGAGGATGCATAGATCAGACCAAAGGTTTGGAACTCAGATAATTCTGAGGTAGCCACCTTGCCGAGTCAGCCGCTCTCGACCCCATCGATTGCCTCTTCCCCTGTTGAACCGATGTTGTACGCCAACATTGACCTCTGATAGTACCGTTGCAATCGGCTCATTGCAGCTAAGGAAGCTCCCATTGTTTGCCCCCTCGAGGAAGCAGAAGGCCCCACAGCTGAACTGGACTCGGTGAAGATTCGTGCTTTACTGGCCCCTCGAGGTGTAAAAATTTTTTACTGGCCGATTTTTTCTATCGGCCCCCAATGTTTCACTGCACACAGGTTCATCTGCACCTGTTCATCTGATTAGATGCCCCCCGAGCCGAATCTGCCAGGTGACTGCAGATATCGGCTTTGTGGTTAGCCAAGGCACTGTATTTGCACGTCGGCTCCGCTAGGGTTCGTGTGGACTCTCATCCGCCGACGTGACCGCTGCTCAATAGATCAATGTTGAACGTAAGCAGAACCTGTGGTGAAGATAATTTTGGCCGATTGCTGGAATCGGCCTCCATATTGATTGAAGCGCTCAATGAAGGTTTCGTAACGTTCCTTCGTAGATAATTTGGGCCGATCCAAAGGATCGGCCTCGCCACGTTTTTCATCGGTTTGTCCTTGCTACTCGGTCAGGCCGGTGGACAAGACCATCCCAACCTCATCCTTTGTCATGTCGATGCGCTCGCTATCGTCCACCTTGAGTGCATCGTGTAATCTTGGAGCACTAAGCTCCGTCGGAAGGACGAGCACCATGTTTGTGCCAGCCGATGTATCATCATCGGCTTTCCTTTGCTTGGGGCGCCACTCCATTTTCCGTGGACGACCCTCTTCATCCAGGGTTCGCTGAACTTTCGCAGCCAGATCAGGTCGCGCCTTCCTTAGCGTATGCAGGTATAACCTTTCGGCTTCCTCCAAGCCACGCAATCGCTGAACCCTGCGCTTTTGGGAACGGCTGAGCCCGTCAGGGCACCACCTTGGCCGGTGGTACCTGTCTTCTTCTTCTTCTCCCTCGTCTTCTGAATCCTCGAGATCTTCCAAACGAGGGGACTCAGTGCGTTTGCTTTGTGTTGGGAGAGGCCCTAGACGTTTGAACACCGACACGTTGGCTGCCTCCTTCTTCTTCTGGTTGCATTCTGGGCAATTGCCGATTGTAGGCAATCGGCTCATTCCTGAATCCCAGCAGTGTCTGAAGAAGGGGCAGTCCCAATGCCTATCCTCGTCGCCTTGCTCCCTTGTCTTTTCCTTGGCACGGCGCTCGCATTCCTCCTCATCGCGATCATGCCGACGATGTCTTCTGGCTTCTCTAGCCAGACGATCTCTTTCATCATCATCGCTGGATCGTCGGCGTTGGTCATACTGACTCACATACTTGTTGAGGAGGTGATCAGAGAGGGGTCGCTGATATCTTATGTTCTTCACTTCTCCCTCTGTGACGTAGCGCTTGCCATCATGACGGAGCCGATCGCGTGGAGCGGCCTCCTCTGTGTCCTTGCTACGAGAGCAGCTGCCCTCGTCTCCATCCTTGCCGAGTGGTGCCTGTGTCCTACCATGTTGATACCGAACGAGGATCTGGCCGGCAACCTTCGTGGTAAGTGCATTCCACCAAGTTAACGGCGGGGAAGGGGTGAGTGTCGACCTTCATGGCGTACTGGTTGAAAATCAGTCGTCCTTGTTCTATCGCCATTTGGATCTGCCGACGCCACACCCTGCAGTCGTTGGTGGCATGGGAGACCGAGTTATGCCATTTGCGTATGGCTTTCCGTTCAGCTCTGTACCGTGGGGATTTTGAGGCCTTCGGGTATCTTCAACTGCTTCTCCTTGAGTAAGAGGTCGAAGATTTGCTCAGTTTTGGTCACGTCAAAATCAAACCCCCTGGGCGGGCCTGGTGGCTTTACCCATTTGCAGGACACGGGGGTTGCCCCCCGAGTCCATTCAGCCACTGCTACCTCTTGATCTCCCGCAGCAACTTCGTCTTCATCTGCCTCGACCAGGACCACTTGGCGCTTGAATTTGTCCAGGTACAAGTCTGGGTGGCGCTGTTCATATGCCGACAGTTTCTGAACCATGTGCGCCAGTGAAGGGTAGTCTGCTTGAGAGGCCATGTCCTTGATTTGTGATGCAAGGCCCACCACTGCCAACTCGACTGCTTCCTTTTCAGTCACACGAACCTAATAACCTCGGTTCCTAAGATTTCTTAAGCGCAGGATGTATTCTGACACAGTTTCTCCACGCTTCTGACGTATTTGTGCTAGATCGGCAAGGCCAGACTCGGAAGCGTCTGAGTGATACTGCATGTGGAACTGTTCTTCCAACTGCTTCCAAGTCCGGATCGAGTCTGGTGGCAACGAAGTGTACCACCCGAAAGCCGATCCCGTGAGGGACTGTGCGAAGAACCTCACGCGTAGTGGATCCGACGCTGAGGCCGTTCCTAGCTGTGCCAAATATCGGCTCACATGCTCGATGGAGCTGGAACCATCTGATCCACTGAACTTGGAGAAATCAGGGAGCCGATATTTGGGTGGTAGCGGGACCAATTCGTACTCGTCGGGGTACGGCTTGGAATAGCCGATTGTCCTCCTTTTCGGCACCATGCCGAACTGGTCTCTCAGGATCGTACTGATCTGATCCGCGGTGCTGGCTGCAGGAGTCGAACTCTGAAGATTCGCCGGGGTGGCGTACTTAGCCAGCCATGCTTGCTTTTCCAGCTCTGAGCCAACTGCAGGAGCTGTGCTCTGGAGGTTCGTCGGGGTGGCATATTTAGCTAGCCACGTCTGCTTCTCAAGATCTGTCGCTGACGCTCCTCCTGTTTTCCCAGAAGTCCCTGATGTTGCGGCCTGGTTTGTGAGCGCCCAGCTACCGCAGTCTGGCACATATGTGCACATGTACCCGTGAGGGATCTCCTTAGGCGCCTCCTGCAAGAACTGGCAATCACTAGGGTCACCACCGATCTTGTAGACGACGAATGCCGGTGAATTCAGCACTTCTGGTGCTACCAACGCAAATGGCAACGGTGGACGGGACTGGAGTGGCATCTCTCCTTGGTGTGTCCCGAGAGCTGGTCCTGACGGCGAGTACTGATGCCTCATGATCTCCTGGATCACCCGAAGAGCGACACGCTCCAAGGTGTTCACCAGGTTCTCAGAGTGGCGGTGTAGCGAGTGAGCCACCATGTAGTTGATCTCCTGCCGCAGGGACCTGGTGCGTTCTTCTGACGGGGCAGAGAGGTCTATCCCATCGAGTGCACCATCAGGCGTGAACCCCTTCCACCTGATGCCATGTGAACGGGTTCTGTGAAAAGAGCCGATGAGGTCGGCTTCGAGGATCGCTTTGACCTCGTCATACTTCTTCTTGAGCTCGTCGGTCAGATCCTCGTACGTGACTGGCGTGCCGTCCGCCATCTCAGATGTAGATGACGATGTGGTTGATGTCGAAGCTTGTCCCACCGGGCGTGCCAGAATGTGTTGCGGTCAAAACCCACCGGCGAGCAGCGACGGGCAACACAGTAGAGCCGGGAACAACTTAGGGCTGCGGCTGGCCCTGGTCCCTCCGAGCGACGGCCCGCAAAGCCTCTGGTACACACGTCCGATGCTGATGCAAGGGCGTGCCACCTGACCTATACCTGGTCAGGAAGGTGATGGAGATGCCTCGCTTAGTTTCCTGCATGGCATACACGTAAACATTAAATACGAGCCTCGATCGGCTCTCAGGTTATCCTGTGAATCGGCTCAAGGAGCCGATCCACCCATGATTCGTACGAGGTGCACGAATATATGGTGGTCCTGCTTGATCAAGATAAAGCTAATGCGATCTACGACGATTTAGGGTTTTCACCGCATAATCGGATCATCCTACTCACGATTGGGCCTCGCGGCCACGCACGGTGATCGTAAGCCGATCCTAGACAAGGCCTAAAAACCAACACGAGGTTGATCCCCGGAACATCCTGTCTAGGACTAGCAAACGACACCCTGCGTGCCGCTGGATCCTCCAACCCTTTGTAAGGCCTAACTATTGCAGATATTAAACTAATCCTTGAAGAACAAGGAGCAACTGTAACGGATCGGATCTACTAAATAATGATCAAGCGGGGTGCCGCCCCCACACCTAAGATAGGTGTGAGGGCGGCTAGATATGCAAGGGTTGCACTACGATAGCATATGATACGAAGAACAATGCTAACCCTAACATATCTAAGATAACTACGTTGCTCGCCATCAAAAAGGCTTCAGTACGAGCAACACATGAACAACATAAAGCTTGTGCTGCCTAGATCGCAAGATGCGATCTAGGCAGCATGATGCTTACCGGTAGAAACCCTCGAGACGAAGGAGTTGGCGATGCGCCGAGATTGATTTGTGGTTGAACGTTGGTTGTTGTTTATTCCATAAACCCTAGATACATATTTATAGTCCAGGAGACTTTCTAATTTAGGCGTGCACCTAACCGTGCACGAGACAAACTCTAACTTTTAATCTAAGATGCGATCTACTATATTACAGATACACGGGCACGCTAGCCCAAACGTTGTGCATAAGGCCGATTCACGTATATTCTTCATGTATAATCTTTAAACCCATCTTGATCGCGGCCCACCTCTGACTCGGTCAAATTCTGGTGATAACAGTGAGAGATCGAGCAGAGGAGGAGGGAGGCAAGCAGAGACATGGTGCTCTCATTCCTGATGGTGGAGATCGATTAAAGAGTGGTCGAGAGACGAGCAACTTAGGGCAGGGCTCGCGAGCGATGTTTTGCTTTGCAAATTAACACACTTTTTAGGTGCTACGGTACAAAGTGAGGTGATGCTAGAGTAGAGAAATTGCAGGCCAAGCGAATAATTAACCAACGCACGAGGAGGGATGAAGTTCGAGAGAAATATGACATGAGAGTGTGGATCCACGGAGTAGGGACAAGGGCTGAACCATTTGATCAAAAGCGGGAGGCCGCGCATGGGAGAAAGACGTGGTGCACTGATGAAGTTCTCTCGAGGATTGGTGGGAGGATGATTTACTAAAACGTTTAAGTATTTGTTTCTCCCGGTGCAACGCACGGGCACTTTTGCTAGTCTAGATAGAATGTAGAGTCTGCCTATGTGGTATTTTCGAGTAGTCTCTTCGTCTCACAAAAAATGTCTCAACTTTTTTTTTAAAAAAAAATCTAGTAAGTATATATCTTTATCTTTACCTACTAATAATGGATTTACCTACTAATAAAGGAAGTAAGGTTTCTCCCCTATTTTTTCGTCCGTTTTTTTAATTACACTTATTTTTCTATAGGAATTACCCGCATTGCCACCGCTTTAGTTAAAAGCTATTCACGTCTCTTCGTAGCGTTGCATCATCCGTCGCCAAGGCTGGGCCTGGCCCAATTGCACCGCACGCCGTAGCAATCGCGCGAGTACAAAACCCCTCGTACAGGTTCGCTTTTCTTCCACGGTTCCACCCCCGATCAGATCTCGTACAGCTTCATCTCCATCAGGCCGCCACCCATCGATCTCCGCCTAGCAGCGCGTGGTGCACCCTCCACCTTCCCGCGACGAGGCATCCTCAGCCTCTTGGCCGGTGTCGAGCGGCCAGCCCGAATACTCTGCGATGGGAGGATCTTGGAGCTGGGCCTGGCTGCGGACGCGCACGAGGCGCGCCGCATGCAAGTAGGACGGCGAGCGTGCTGTCGTCCGCGTCGTGGGCTCGACGGAGCATGTCACAAGGGGCATCCAGGGCGACGGTGACGCCCACGCTCCTCCCTCTCAGGCTGCGTGGTCGGCAAGCACGCAATGTTCCCTGTCAATGTTATCTAACTTCCCACCTCCAGATTAGTTTCATGCCATTATCGCTCGGACCTTGGACGTGCTAATCTGGATGAGCTCGCGAGAACGTCCTCTGCCATGGTTGTATGAATCAGGAGGTTCAGCACTTGGACCAGCAGGCCTCGTCAAAGGTCGTCCACCTCCTGATTTCAGTTATCTTTGCTGATTGAATGTGCAATTGAGTAATGTGTGTGATGTCTAATGATTCAGTCTGTATGTTCTTCACTTTTCTGCTGATGGTTTTTTGCTGAACTGAATTTCGTCTATGCTTGTAGTTAACCGAACTTGATGTTTGTTTTCAGTTAACTGAATTTGGTATCTGTCTGCAGCAATATTAACTGAATTTTCTGTGCATCAGCTCCGTCAGCCTCGTGCCTGCCAGCCCGCGGCAGTACGCTCGTGATGGTCGGAGTGATCTGAGCTGCAACATCGGCATCCATGGATGGTTGTCTTTCGTGTGTCAGGAGGAAGGGCGTAACGTAGGCTGTTGATGGTCTCGTGCTTGTTTGGAGTTGAGACACGGATGGCTGTTGGATATAAACAAGCGGTGTATGGAAGGCGCACCGTGCCTCGCCTTCAGTGAGGCACTGGATCTCTGTCCAGCATTGGTCAGCTCGCCTCGCGGTCGCAAAGTGCGCATCATCACAATTACTCGCTGACAGCCGCGCACAACACTCTGGAAGCAACGCGGTTTGTCCCCACCTACGCCCGTGTCCTGGCCCAGTGTAATCTCCGTGTGGTTATGTGTCGGTGTGGCGCGGGGAAAGAGTCGGGTTGGACTCCCTGCGAATGTTCTTCCATTAGGACAAGCAACTGGGCGAGGTAAATAAGAAAACTGTACAAGTCCAAAAGGAATTTTAAAATGGCAGAAAATCATTTGTTCTGAATTTTATATCTTACATTCTATATAGAGTTCGATGACTATGCTGGCGGAAAATTATTTGTTCTGAACTTCATATTTTATTACAGTCAATATGGTTTCGTATTGTCTTTTTTTTTGGAGGGGAATCTGTATTGGTTGTCGATAAAGGAGAAAGTATAGATAGATTACAATATTAAGATTTTCTTCTGCAATTCTTAGTCTAAGACTCTAAGTAGAACTAAGAACAAGTATTTTGCGTCCTATATTTACATCAACATCACATGGCAAATGCATTGTTCCTCATTACATTTTATCTCATGGTCTAAGTTAAATTGGTGTTTGTAAAATAAATAATAGTCTCATCAGGCTCAATATTGTTTACCGATGTTTGGTTTTGCATTCAGTTAACAAATGAATCAACCCACATTTATTTCCATATGTACCTTTTTCTTCAGAAACGAAGGTTAAGTGTATAAGGTTGCTGTTGTTACGGAATGAATGGAGGACTGGTATTATTTGTGGATTTCTTAGTTGATCAAGGTATGTCTAGAGTTTTTGTTGTGCAACTTTATGAGACGAATTTTCTTGGTCTACATAATACTCCATCCGTCTAAAAATAGGTCTTACTTTTATCTAGATACAATTGTAATGTAGATGTATTTTATTTATAGATATGTTGTTTAACTCGAGATATACAGATGACTATTAAGATTAAGAATAATAGTTTCGAATTTACTGTAAAAAGTTAATATTTTCTCTCCCGGTGGCCGGTGCAACGCACGGGTATGTTTCCTAGTATATCTAAATCTATCTATACCTACTAATAAAGGGAGAAGCGTTTCCGTGGTTCGGTCCGTCATAATGCGTTTTGGTCCGCTCGCTGTACGCCTTCGTACGTTTCCTGCCGCGCACGTTCGCTCGTGATCCGGTCGTATCTGTAAGGGACACCGATGGTGTGATCATCAGATTGTAGTTCTACAAGGCATATAGCCTCCACGTATGTGTCCCAGACTCTCCCAGTCGGTTTAGGTTCCCGTACAAGTAAACAACTCTTTGTACCACCCCTGTTTCCCTATATAACGAACACGACCTAGACCGATGAAGAGATCGACAAATCTATTGAGCTTTGGATGAAGACCACGATGCTGATACGGATGAACGTCTACAGCGCCGCGAGGTGCACCTACAAGCTCAGCGATGCCTGCCCCTGGTATATATCCCCCAACCTAGAGTGGAGAGCCATAATGGACCAGGCCGCCGTGGCCACGAGGTATCCGAGCCATGGTGTTCAGAGAACCACGATTAGTCGTGTACTTAGACCCAAAGCTGCCACCACTTCGCTCGCCTCTGGTATCGCAGGTCATGGTACGGATGAGAAAGTCGCAATGCCAAGGAGGCCGGGGACAAACGCCGCTGCCTACAACGGCAACATCGTCTGCAGCGTGTTCTCTGGCAACGCTGGCATCCCTTGCAGCCCCGACGCGAGTTCGTCTTACGCAGAAACTTGGCGGTGCAAACAACAATGGCCTTGGATGCTAATACGGGGGCAGGAACATTGCCCCAAGAGACCGTCGCCGGGGCAGTTGTGGTGCGTGCCGGACGCCATGCAATCGTGCATCAAATAAGAAGGGAACAAGTACTTGGCGTTGAGACATGCGTCTACATTGCCTGATACTGTCATACTGAATACAGTATCATATATCACACCCTCAACTGGAACTGGATGGCCGGAGGGACTCCTACGCGCTAGCTAGCCGTTGGCCTCCGCCACCGTCACCTTGTCAGCCCGCAACGCGGAGCCGAATGGCCGCGGGAGCAGCGACTAGCCAAAGCCCGCCGTATGTGCTGCGCAGGAAGTTCCCTCCGTCAGCTCGCTGGGCCATCACCTCTAGAACGGAGACGCCGGGAACAGCTGCTCTGCAGTGCCACTGCCACCAAGGCACCAAGCACGAGTTGGAAGGAGAAGTACAAAATAATTATGTAGCCTTTGCGTGCATCTTTCTATATGTATAAAATGAATTCTTGCTTGATTTGGGATACTTCTTTATTTTACTTGCTTCTCTCCTAATAGTTTGTTGTAGAGTTGTATATTTTTTTAGACAAAAGGAAGTAATTGCCTAATTTTAAATTAATAAAGCTCAAAAGTTTACATCGAACACAACAAAATTATTCAGTTTTTGCATCGCTTCAGTCTTTTCTGATATAATCTTCTTTAGAGCTCATCGTTTATTTATTTTTTCTTTTTCAATATGTGTTCAATACTAACAATTGTTAGAGGGACCTGCAATATGGATCCGGAGTGTATTTACAATGTTTCCCAACCGATTTTGCTCTCTAAATTGCTGCGGGCGAAGTACATCAGTTCCCCAAGGTAGAGCGGCGCAATTGGGATTCGAGCTGGACGATGCGGGGTGCAGGCCACCTGGACCATGATCCAGGGCGACGTGAGGTGCAAGCCGCTGGTGACTGAGAGCCTGGACGGAGCGTTGTGCAGCGATGTGCTAGGTCCCGAGCTTGGCAGCGTGAGGTGTAGGCCAACGGGTCTTCGAGAAAGACAACACACATGTGGATTCGAGGAAGGGGAGGGCAGGATGGCACAACATTGCCGGTGAGCACGAAAAGTGGCGGAGCCATGGCAGCGAAGCCTTGGAGCCAACACTACCGGAAAAACAGGCACTGCCGTGCAGCTATTCTTTGTCGTCAGCCCCCACACGACAAAGAAAGCTTTGCCGTGCACGATTAGAAAAATGCACGACAAAGACTTGACGGTGGCAAAGAACACATGAAACGCATGGTAAAGAGGACCGCACGGGAAAGGCTCGATTAAACAACGACAAAGAAAGACGACACGGCAATGACAGAAACCAGCGCACGACAAAGGCTTTGTTGCGCGTATAGGCCCATTTGCCGTGCAAATCGTTGCACGGCAATGCAAGGTTCTCCCGTAGTGCATGGAAGATCTTGCGGCACGCATGTGTAAAGAAGCGGACAGACAATCCGTAGCAACGCACGGGTAATTTTCCTAGTACCTACTAATAAAGGAAGTAAGGTTTCTCCTTATTTTTTTCGTCCGTTTTTTCTTTACCCCGGTTTTTCTACCAAAATTACAGTACATGCCACCGCGTACGTGAAATAACGTTTGCTCCAACTGAACTAGGCCTTCGTCCTCTCACTTCGGCATCCGCCTCCCTCCTCCGGCTGTAGGAACGGAATCATCCGCCGCTGATCTACCCCGCCCCCGAGATCCGGGGCGTCCCGCGGCTGAGCACTCGTCCCCGACGTCTCCTGATGCTGGAAGATGTGATGTTGGGCGGACACCACCGAGCAGGTCAATTTCGTCATGGCGCTGACGAGCTCCACCTCCAGAAAAGTTCCGCGGAGGAGCTAGGCGGCGTCGTCGCTTGCTGGTTCCACAGCGACGCTCCCGAACAGTCTCGTCAGGAATCAGGCGGCGCGCCGTTCGCGAGCTGAAGGGAGTCCGTGGCGCAGTTCGGAAGACATGGCCCAAGCAGCCTGATGATCCTTGGCGTTCGGATCGATTCGCGAGCGGAACGAGCTTGGGCCGCAAATCGAGCGCCCGGTGACCAAATAGAGCTCCACCGTCACCACATCCTGCGCCCCGCGACGGGAGCGAACTCCACCTCCGCCAGATCTGCCATCCCAGCGACCAAGTAGAGCACCTGACGGACAAGCTCCATTGCCAGCTCTTTGGTAGCGGCATATAGATGATAAGACGCTCCATGCTAGATTTTGGGGATAATGCAGCAGTTTCAGATAATCAGGCATATAATTGTCCACCAGAAATGCATATCGATTAGATTCGCTTCCCATTAATTCCGTGAGAGCGGGCATGTGGGAGAGCAAAGAAAACTAGCACCAGCTTTTTTTTTTGTTTGAGAAAAAGCACCAGCTTTCTAGCAGTACATGTAATTGTTGTTTAATGAATAGTTGGGTTCAGCATAGTTATTAATTGTGTAGACATTTACACACGTACACAATGAAAAAACACAGGAGCACTATGGTTCAGCCAAGTCTCCAGCCTACGTGTATAAACAAAGTTGCCGATATATCTCCATATGTTATAATCAAGATTAATGAGATTCACTACAATTTTCTCCAATTGAATTTGATATCTCGGTGAATTAGGTTCTATTTTAAAAAGAACAAAAATTAATATTTTTGACCATTTTGTAAAGGCTTAGTAAAAACTCATTTTCAAATTATTAACAACTATAGTCGAATAAGTGAAAAGTAGTTGCATTTGCCCTGGCTGTTTACACGGTGAATATGTAAATGATATTGTTACCAAATAGTTTTGAATCTTCGTCAAAAGTTCATGCTTCACTCCCGGTGCAACGCACGGGTATTTTTCCTAGTTTTAATAAAGTTGAGATATTTTTGGTGGAACGGAGAGAGTAATCTTTATGATCCGGCTAGAGCTGGAGCTAGAGGATAGCAGGAGGGACCGCATGAGCTAGCTGAGAGCGACCACGATCGGTCGCCCGAATCGAAGCGTTTTGAGCGTTTGACTCTTGTAGGCGTTGGGATGCTCCAGTGATCCACCTCGTTGTCATGAAAGATCTTATAGATGGAACGCTTGGCTCCCACCTCGTTGGCAGTTAGCACGGCCGGCAAGCATGCAATCCGTTATTTGAATCTTGTACCATACAGCCAGATCGAACGTAGAGCCTGGTTATGTTATCATGTTAGAACTCTACAGTTTGTGACGCGATTGTGTGACTCGCGATGCGTACTTCTATATAACCGTAGAAATGATCTGGAAATAGGCAAGTTGTATGCGCCACCGAAACTGTGTGGGCTCTCCCATCTCTATGACTATATAGTATGTGTGTGGCTATATATATGTGTGGAGTATGTGCTCCTTTTGTCATTTCCACTAACTAGTATATATATGATTCGTGCAGACTAATAAAAGCTCACTAGATTGGAACTCTCCTCAAGAAAGGAACACAGGGTGATCTCCACAAGTACGAAACTCGGTAGCCTCAACGTTGAAGCAGACGAGACTCCTTCACAATCTGATGGCTATCCTCATATCTTGCGTTACTTCCAAAGCCTTGGGGCCATACATTCCAGATGTTTCTAGGCAACAACGGGACAGGGGTATATCTGTATCAGCTCAACGCCGGCAGACCTCTGCTGGCTTAACCATGAAGTCTTGGGGCATTAACCGTGTCCAGACGATAAGAAGAGCAACACAGTAAGTGCATGCTGTGTTATACATGTGTCCCCGCTCTAAGCTTCTTGTTCTTAGGACGAAGTAACTATAGCACATACCGTTTTCTCTCTTCTTTTTCTTACAGAAAATTTCACCTGTTTTGTTCCAGAATCCGTGCAGTTGGTCCACTAGGCCCGGAAGAACTGGCAGCAGGAGGAAATTTCTCATTGCCCGACCTATTTACCAACATACCTTCATGGTGCGTGCGTTCAGAAAAAATATAGTTGCATACGTTTCTTCTTTCTTGTGCACATATATGTCGATCTGTTTCATCAATCTCCTTCCCATATTCACAAGCTATATATGAGATTCTCAGGGCCACATTTGTCGTTGGTGCCTTCTTTGCTGCAGTACCTTTTTACAGACAGCTGAGAGTAATGGAAGGTAACTCGGAATCAGATATACCCCTGTACACACTCGTATATTATTTGGATCTTTAGGGTCCATATTGATCTCAGACTCTCTCTTTGTCTCTGTGTGTGCGCGCGTGTAATAACAACGATCCAATAGATAAGGTGCAGCAGACGGCAGAGGCGGCAATCCAGATGATCGACAAGGTGGCGGAGGCAACTGAAAAAATTGCCGAAGATGTCGCTGAAACGTTTCCCGAGAATAAAACCCTAAAGAAGGCATCAACCAAGATCAAGGCCATCGCAGATGAGATCGAGGAGGATGTTGACAAGGCCGAGGCACTACTTCGTAAGGTTAGGACTTCCCTGATTTTACTTTACTAGCTCATGGTGCAGCTGTGCAATACCTGGTAGCTGATAATGTGAGAGACATGCATCCATGTTAAAGACCATATTCTCTAAAAAAAAGAATTTGGTATAATTATCAAAGGATTTGAATCTTGAGGAAATTTTCCAGCGTTTGATTCACATAAGTAAAATCTTTTGGAGTTCTTATAAAGGATTCTTTTGCGCTCTTTTTATTGAGGAATTTTTTTCTTCTAGTCAAACCTCGTGTTGCAATTTTTATTTTGTTTTTATGTTTCAGCTCTTGATGCAATTTCAAGTAGTTTTTCGATGCTATAGGCTCCAGCAAAATACTACTTTTCAACTCCAGTTTTTCATATACCTATCATATATTCTCTCAATCTTACAAATCAAATAGGAAAAATTCACCTTGGCTCATAGGACTAGATGCAAAAAAAAAAAAGCAAAAAAAATCAGGAAAAACTCTCAGCTGTACATCTACATATTCTAGGCGTGCAGATAATGTTTCATGGAAAAAGGATAATTTTTAGTGCTACAAAATGCATTTTCACTAGACATTGTTTTGTCAATTTTCTTACAGCACTATATATATTTTTTCTTTGCAAAATATTTAAGAACACGTAAACAACAAATGTACATGTATTTTTGTAAAATGTGTTTTTTCGTAATGGAAGCATCTAGTCCGGCGAGGCAAAATAGCACCTCCTTCAAAGAGATCCTAATATAAGCAATCTTCTACTTGCGTAGTTTAACGTGTAAATACCAACTGAAATGAACCCTCCTTATATAGGACTAAAGTAAACTGTTCTGTACTGAGTAATCCGTAAAAAATAGATTGAGCAAAACATGCGGTGCTTACTATGTGAAGATGTTAATTGATATATCCTACATACATTAAACTATTTAATTTTCTTCCCTGGTTCAATGCAGATTGATCAGCTAGAGGAAAAGATGGATAAAGTAGTTGATTCCTTTACGGAGAAGAAGCCGGAGAGAAAAAACCCATGAGACGGAGGCAAATGGGGCCGCGAAGAAAAACAACACTTACTAGTAGTAGGTGTTAAAAAAGTAGAGGGAAATTCATGATTCATTGTCATTATTTCGATCGCTGTATATTTGCAGCCTGAATCTTGTTATCCTGGAAGGAAATGATAAACTGGTAACGCCCGATCTTTATCGTGCTGACTGATGTTCTTGTCCATCCATGGCTGCCCCGGAAGAGCGAATAGTACTAAAAAGTTAAGTATTCCCTCCGATCCGTTTGAAAATAGGATAGTGCTGAGCGTCCCTCGGGGATCAAATCCTCCGATCCCCGGATCGTTGGCCATACGATACGAGCCATCAGAACCGTACAACATGGGCACCGCTTCCACTAGTAGAAAAATAAAGAAAAACATACTCGTCGTCTTCGTCCATGAACTCTGCTGCCCGCAGTTGGTCCATCTCCTGGTGGCATCGTCGGAGAAGCCCAAAGCGGATTCGCCGGAGAAGCCGGGAGTGAGTCGCCGGAGAACTTTGAAAGTGCCGTCGTCGATGTAGAAGCCCTCTCCACCGCTCTGCCTCCCCCATCCGTGCACGCCGGCAGCGCTCCTCCGCTGGTAGCAGCCCTGATGTGCCTGGGAGCAACCCATGTTAGAATAGATTCCGTGTATACGTATAAACGTATAGGACTCCTATGTAATTGTATTTTTTACACCTATATAATGAGAAGAACCCTACCCAACGAGGCACGTTGGGTCAGCTAAATCAATCTACGTCTTAATTTTTTTATGGTATCAGAGCGAGCGATCAGGACCTAGCTTTTCCGTCGACTCGATCTCTTCCGCAATCCGTCGCCGCGTCTCCGTCGCGCAACTCACCCGATGACTACGTCCGGGCCGACCTCGTCGATCCCTGTCTCTTCCGCGGGGTCGCCAGCGCCCGCCGCGATCACGCCTGCACCGGCCGCGGGACTCCCAGCACCAGCCGCTGCACCTTCCGCGGGACGCCCAGCACCAGCCGCTGCACCTTCCGCGGGACTCCCAGCACCAGCTGCACCAGCCGCGATCCCGTTCGCGCCGCCCCTTGCTCTGGGCGTCGGCCATGGCGCGACGCCGCCGGGCGTGTCTCCGTCCACGCCCCCTGCCTCAACTTTCGGCGCCGGCACTCCTGGTGTGCTGCAGCAGCACGCAGCCTCCGTCGCGCAACCATCTGTCGTCACGGACGTTCCTCCGCTGCCGTCCGCCACGATGGACACGATCTTCTCGGACGCGGCAATCTACTCCGACGCTCTCGCCGCCTCCATGCGCTACCCTGGGTACACCTACCCGCAGATGGCGGGGTTTCCCCAGGGCACATATCCCCTTGCACTTGGGTTTCCTCGGGCGCCGCTGCCGTCTCAGGCCAACACGTCGTCGCTGCCTTATGGTGGCGCCCTGCCCTATAGCCCGACGCCGCCCGGCTTTCCGCCCCAGCAGCAGCAGCCACTGTTCTACGGTGCCGGCCAGTTCACCCATACCGCACTTCCCAGCATCGTCACCATCGCGCCGGCTATCACCATTAAGCTTGATGGGGTTCGCAGCATAGAAAACAAAAAATTTCCTACCGCAAAGACGAATAAATCCAAGATCTAATCTATGGAACACCCAAGATCTAATCTACAAGATCGAAGCAACGAGACGAAGATGAGACTAACCCTCGAAGATTCCAAAGCTTACGAGATTAATCTCGTTGTTGGTGTAGACGATCGTCCCCGGTGCTGCAATCCGGCAGCACTTCCGTACTCGGTCGCGCGTACGGTGTCGATGAAGCTCCTTGCTCTCCCGTTCCAGCGGGCAGCGGAGGTGTGGTAGATCTCCTCCAAATTCCAGCAGCACGACGGCGTGGTGGTGGAGGTGGAGGAAGAAAACTGCAGGGCTTCGCCTAAGCCGGAGCAGCGTATGGTGGAGGGAGAGGCGGCCAGAGGAGGGGCTAATGATGGGGTGTGGTGGCCGGCCACCCCTCCCCTCTTTATATAGGGGGCCAGTCGGCTGGGGTGGCCCCCCTTCCCATCTAGGGTTAGGGGGGGCGGCGGCCAAAGGGGGGAGATGGCTTTCCCCTCCCCCAAGTTGATCCCCCCTAGGAAACCCTAGGGGTTTGGCCGGCCTGGGCCTTGGGGGGCATGTGCCCCCGGCCCATTAGGCCAGGGAGCATCCTCTCGGCCCATGCTAGGCCTCCTAGGTCGTGGGCCCCATGGTAGACCCCTCCGGAACCTTCTAGAACCTTCCAGTCAACCACCGGAAAAATCCCGAACATTTCCGAAACCCAGAAATCAACTTCCCTTATATGAATCTTATTCTCCGGACTATTCCGGACCTCCTCGTGACATCCTGGATCACATCCGAGACTCCGAACAAACTTCGTCTCCATACCATATTCAAATCTACTTATGCGACATCGAACCTTAAGCGCGTCACCCTACGGTTCGTGAACTATGCAGACATGGTCGAGACTCCTCTCCGAGCAATAACCAATAGCGGGATCTGGAGATCCATAATGGCTCCCACATATTCAACGATGACTTAGTGATCGATTGAACCATTTACATACGATGCCAATTCCCTTTGTCACACGATATTTTACTTGTCTGAGGTTTGATCATCGGTATCTCCATACCTTGTTCAACCTCGTTACCGACAAGTACTCTTTACTCGTACCGCGGTATGTCATCTCTCATGATCTAATCATGTGCTTGCAAGCTAATCAGACGACATTCCACCGAGAGGGCCCAGAGTATATCTATCCGTCATCAGGATGGACAAATCCCACTATTGATCCATATGCCTCAACTCACACTTTCCAAATACTTAATCCCATCTTTATATCCACACTTTTACGCAATGGCGTTTGATGTAATCAAAGTACCCTTCCGGTGTAAGTGATTTACATGATCTCATGGTCGAAGGACTAAGACAACTATGTATCGAAAGCTTATAGCATTTTGAACTCAATGACTTGATCTTATGCTACGCTCATTTGGGTGTGTGTCCATTATATCATTCAACCAATGACATAGCCTTGTTATTAATAACATCCAATGTTCATGATCACGAAACCATGATCATCCATTAATCAACAAGCTAGTTATACAAGAGGCTTACTAGGGACTCCTTGTTGTTTACATAACACACATGTATCAATGTTTCGGTTAATACAATTATAGCATGCTATGCAAACATTTATCATAAACACAAAGATATTATAATAACCACTTTATTATTGCCTCTTGGGCATATCTCCAACAGTCTCCCACTTGCACTAGAGTCAATAATCTAGATTACATTGTAAGGTACCTAACACCCATAGCATTCTGGTGTTGGTCATGCTTTGCCCTAGGGAGAGCTTTAGTCAACGGATCTGCAACATTCCGATCTGTGTGTACTTTACAAATCTCTACTTCACCATCTTCGATGTACTCGCGAATCGAATGAAAACACAGCTTGATATGCTTCAGCTTCTTGTGTGACCTTGGTTCCTTTGCATTGGCGATGGCACCCGTGTTGTCACAGTAAATGACTAACGGGTCCAATGCACTAGGAACCACACCAAGCTCAACAATGAACCTCTTCATCCATACCGCTTCCGATGAAGCCTCTGAAGCCGCTATATATTCGGATTCTATTGAAGATTTCGCCATCGTGCACTGCTTGGAACTGCTCCAGCTTACTGCCGCACCATTCAATATAAACACGTACCCAGACTGAGACTTGGAGTCATCAGGATCGGTGTTCCAACTTGCATCGGTGTAATTGGTTACAACGAGCTCTTGGTCACTGCCATAACAAAGAAACATATCCTTAGTTCTTTTCAAGTACTTCAGGATATTCTTGACCGCTGTCCAGTGTTCCATTCCTGGATCACTTTGATATCTGCTGGTCAAACTAACAGCATGTGCGATATCCGGTCTAGTACACAACATGGCATACATGAGAGAGCCTACTGCCGAAGCATAGGTGATCTTGCTCATCCTCTCTCTTTCATCTGCCGTAGCCGGACCTTGAGTCTTACTCAAGACCTTACCTGGCAACATAGGCAAGAACCCTTTCTTGCTTTCATCCATTCTAAACTTCTTTAGAATCTGGTCCAGGTATGTACTCTGTGAAAGGCCTATTAGGCGTCTTGATCTATCTCTATAAATCTTGATGCCTAAAATGTATGCTGCTTCACCAAGGTCTTTCATTGAAAAAGACTTATTCAAATAACCTTTAACGCTGCTTAATAGTTCTATATCATTCCCAATCAATAATATGTCATCTACATATAATATCAGGAACGCTACAGAACTCCCACTCACTTTCTTGTAAATACAGGCCTCACCATGAGTCCGTATAAAACCGAAGTCTTTCATCACTCTATCAAAGCGTAGGTTCCAACTCTGGGATGCTTGCTTCAGTCCATAAATGGAACGCTGAAGTTTGCATACCTTGTCAGCATTTTCAGGATCGACAAAACCTTTGGGTTGTACCATATACAACTCTTCCTCAATATCACCATTAAGGAACGCCGTTTTGACATCCATCTGCCAAATCTCATAATCGAAAAATGCAGCTATTGCTAACAAAATCCTCACAGACTTTAGCTTCGCTACAGGTGAGAAAGTCTCATCGTAGTCAACTCCTTGAATTTGTCGGAAACCCTTTGCGATAAGTTGAGCTTTATAGACAGTAATATTACCATCAGCATCTGTTTTTCTCTTGAAGATCCATTTATTCTCGACAGCCTTGCGGCTATCAGGTAAGTCTACCAAAGTCCATACTTTGTTATCATACATGGATCCCATTTTGGATTTCATGGCTTCTTGCCATTTGTTGGAATCTGGGCTCATCATTGCTTCTTCATACGTCGCAGGGTCCTCATCATTGTTGTCCACAATCATGACATTTAGACAGGGATCATACCAATCAGGAGTGGTACGTTCCCTCGTCGATCTGCGAGGTTCAGTAGCTTCCTCGTTCGAAGTTTCATGATCATCATCATTTGCTTCCTCTCCTATCGGCGTAGGCTGCGCAGAAACTTCTTCCGGCACTGCGCTACTCTGATCTATGAGAGAAGGTTCATCAACCTCGTCGAGTTCTACTTTCCTTCCAGTCACTTCTTTAGTGAGAAACTCCTTCTCAAGAAAGGATCCGTTCTTGGCAACAAAATTTTTGCCTTCGGATCTGTGATAGAAAGTGTACCCAATTGTTTCTTTAGGGTATCCTATGAAGACGCATTTCTCCACTTTGGGTTCTAGCTTGTCAGGCTGTAACTTCTTTACATAAGCTTCGCAACCCCAAACTTTAAGGAACGACAACTTAGGTTTCTTCCCAAACCATAATTCATACGGTGTCGTTTCAACGGATTTAGATGGTGCCCTATTTAAAGTGAATGCGGTTGTCTCTAATGCATAACCCCAAAACGACAACGGCAAATCGGTAAGAGACATCATAGACCGAACCATATCTAAGAGAGTTCGATTACGACGTTTGAACACACCATTGCGCTGTGGTGTTCCCGGCGGTGTCAACTGTGAAAGTATTCCGCATTTCTTTAAATGCATGCCAAACTCATAACTCAGATTATGTTCCAATCTTCTTGTTACGCTGATTTTCTACTTCTCTTTGGAATTCCTTGAACTTCTCAAAAGTCTCGGACTTATGTTTCATAAAGTAAATATATCCATATCTACTCAGATCATCCGTGAAGGTTAGAACATAACGATAACCACCGCGCGATGCTACACTCATTGGTCCGCACACATCGGTATGTATGATTTCCAATAAGTCCGTAGCTCGCTCCATTGTACCAGAAAATGGAGTCTTAGTCATTTTTCCCATTAGACATGCCTCGCATCTGTCAAGTGACTCAAAGTCAAGTGACTCAAGAAGTCCATCGGAATGGAGTTTCTTCATGCGCTTCACTCCAATATGACCAAGACGACAGTGCCACATATAAGTAGAATTATCATTCAATTTAATTCGCTTAGCATCAATATTATGAACATTTGTATCACTACTATCGAGATTTAACAAGAATAAACCATTCATCTCAGGTGCATGGCCATAAAAGACATTACTCATATAAATCGAACAACCATTATTCTCAGACTTAAACGAATAACCGTCTTGCATTAAACAAGATCCAGATATAATGTTCATGCTCAACGCAGGTACCAAATAACAATTATTAAGGTTTAAAACTAATCCCGAAGGTAGATGTAGAGGGAGCGTGCCGATGGCGATCACATCGACTTTGGATCCATTTCCAACGCACATCGTCACCTCGTCCCTCGCCAGGCTTCGTCTATTCCGCAGTTCCTGTTTCGAGTTACAAATGTGAGCAACCAAACCAGTATCAAATACCGAGGCACTACTACGAGAACCAGTAAGATAGACATCAATAACATGTATATCAAATATACCTTTCTTTTTGACGTGGCCGCTCTTCAGATCGGCCAAGTATTTGGAGCAATTGCGCTTCCAGTGCCCCTTCCCATGGCAGTAATAGCACACAGTCTCAGGTTTAGGACCAGCCTTAGGCTTCTCAGGGTGCGTTGCAACTTTCTTGCCGCCCTTCTTGAAGTTACCCTTGTTAGGCTTGCCCTGCTTTTTGAAACTGGTGGTCTTGTTGACCATCAACACTTGGTTCTCCTTCTTAATCTCTACTTCAGCAGATTTCAGCATGGAAAAGAGTTCAGGTAAATCTTTGTTCATGTTCTGCATGTTGTAGTTCATCACGAAGTTCTTGTAACTTGGTGGCAGTGATTGAAGGACACGGTGAATACCCAGCTGGTTAGGGATCATCATCCCCATGTCACTGAGCTTCTTGGCATGTCCGGACATGGCGAACATGTGCTCACTAACGGAGCTGCCCTCTTCCATCATGCAGCTAAAGAACTGTTTCGAGGCCTCATAGCTCTCCACGGACGCATGAGTTTCAAAGATAAGTTTGAGCTCACGCATCATCTCACATGGGTCGTGGTGCTCAAAATGCTTTTGGAGCTCTGCCTCTAAGCTGCACAAGTTGGCACACTGAACTTCGGAGTACCGAATAGCCCGAGTCTCATAAACATTCTTTATGTCCTCGGATACCGCAGGAGGTGGTGGGGGACCTAGCGGTGCATCGAGCACATATTGCAGGCTTCCACCAGTGAGAAAAATCCTCACATGACGGAACCAGTCAGTGAAGTTGCTACCATTGCCCTTAAGCTTTTCTTTCTCTAGGAACTGGTTAAAATTGATGGAGGGGAGCGCCATGATCTACAACATATTTGCAAACAGTTTAGACGAAGTTTATGATAAAATGAGTTCAATTTTAATTCTTAAATTAACTAGGTGAACTCCCACGTAAAACAACATCCCTCGCATTGTCTTAGTGATTACACGAACCGAATCCACTACACCAAGTCCGATCTTCACGAGAAAAGATGTAGCTTCAAAGGCGAACACTCAAAGTGTTCATCATATCATTCATATGACTCATGCTCTACCTTTCGGTATCCCGTGTTCCGAGACCATGTCTGTACATGCTAGGCTCGTCAAGGCAACCTCGGTATCCGCGTGTGCAAATCTGGCTTGCACCCGTTGTATGCACATGTAGAGTCTATCACACCCGATCATCACGAGATGCTTCGAAATGACAAATCTTAGCAACGGTGCATACTAAGGATGAACACTTTATTATCTTGATATTTAGTGAGAGGGATCATCTTATAATGCTACCGCCGTGATCTAAGCAAAATAAGATGCATAAAAGGATTAACATCACATGCAATTCACAATGTGTGATATGATATGGCCTTTCTTCTTGTGCTTTTGATCTCCATCTCCAAAGCACGGACATGATCTCCATCATCACCAGCATGGCGTCAAGGTAAGTGATACGTCTCCAACGTACCCATAATTTCTGATGTTCCATGCTTGTTTTATGACAATACCTACATGTTTTGCTCGCACTTTATAATGTTTTTATGCATTTTCCGGAACTAACCTATTAACAAGATGTCAAAGTGCCAGTTCCTGTTTTCTGCTGTTTTTGGTTCCAGAAAGGCTGTTCGGGCAATATTCTCGGAATTCGACGAAACAAAGACCCAATATCTTATTTTTCCCGGAAGACCCCAGAACACCGAAGGAGAGTCGGAGGCGGGCCAGAGGGCCACCACACCATAAGGCGGCGTGGGCCCAGTCCTGGCCGCGCCAGCCTATGGTGAGGAGGCCCCAGGCGCCCTCCTGCGCCTCCTTTTCGCCTATATAAGCCCTTTCGACCTAAAAACGCGAGACCGATCGACGAAACTCCAGAAAGACTCCAGGGACGCCGCCGCCATCGTGAAACTCCGTTTCGGGGGACAGAAGTCTCTGTTCCGCACGCCGCCGGGACGGGGAATTGCCCCCGGAAGCCATCTCCATCGACACCACCGCCATCTTCATCGCCGCTGCTGTCTCCCATGATGATGAGGGAGTAGTTCTCCCCCGAGGCTGAGGGCTCTACCGGTAGCTATGTGGTTAATATCTCTCTCATTTACCTCAATACAATGATCTCATGAGCTGCCTTGCACGATTGAGATCCATATGATGAGCTTTGTATCACTATTAATCTATGTGCTACTCTAGTGATGTTATTAAAGTAGTCTATTCCTCCTTCATGATGTAAAGGTGACGGTGTGTGCATCATGTAGTACTTGGCGTAGGTTATGATTGTAATCTCTTGTAGATTATGGAGTTAACTATTACTATGATAGTATTGATGTGATCTATTCCCCCTTTCATAGCTTAAAGGTGACAGTGTGTATGCTATGTTAGTACTCGGTCTAAATTGCAACGGTCTATTATGCTCTAGAGGTTACTTAAATATGAACACCGAATGTTGTGGCGCTTGTTAACTCCGGCTTGAGGGAGCTCTTGTAGCCCTACACAATGAATGGTGTTTGTTATCCAACAAAAGAGTGTATGTAGCACAAAGGAAGAGAAGTTATTTATTTATGTGATCATTGTTGAGAGTGTCCACTAGTGAAAGTAAGATCCCTAGGCCTTGTTTCCGAATAGAAAAGTTACACCACAGAGAATTGTCTCCCACGCCAGCAAGCTATTTTCTGGCACCGTTTCCAACAAGTTCTGTTACATGTTTGCTTGCTGCCATCTTTATTTCAGATTGCTATTACCACTCATATTCATCCATATTACTTGTATTTCACTATCTCTTCGCCGAACTAGTGCACCTATACATCTGACAAGTGTATTAGGTGTGTTGGGGACACAAGAGACTTTTTGTATCGTAATTGCAGGGTTGCTTGAGAGGGATATCTTTGACCTCTACCTCCCTGAGTTCGATAAACCTTGGGTGATTCACTTAAGGGAAACTTGCTGCTGTTCTACAAACCTCTGCTCTTGGAGGCCCACCACTGTCTACAGGTGACGTGGGCATTACCCTTCGGGTAACCAATGTTGCCCTACTCTATACAGTCCAGCTGGAGGCCCATGAAGGTACCCGATGGCAAAATGGGCCACTAGGACGGTGCGGCGGAAGATTACTTGAAGTACAAGACACGGAAGAAGCCGAACAAGGAAAGTTTAGAGATAGATCTACTGTAAACCTACTCGTACTCGATTAGACCTCTCGAGACCTGGCCACCTATATAAAGACCAGGAGAGGGGCTATCGAGGGACACAATCAATCTTAGCAATCTTAGCCAGCAGAAGCTTAGAACTAGGTTACCCTAGCAATTAGCCATCTCGACGAGATCACAGCCGAACTATTCGGCACCCCATTGTAACCTGTTATCATCATAATCAAGAACAGACAGGCAGGACGTAAGGGTTTTACCTCATCGAGGGACCCGAACCTGGGTAAATCGCTCTCCCCGCTTGTCTGTGAACCGATGTCTCGTGCCAGCTTGCAGGATTCCATCAACCCTAAGCCCCTATCGGAGGGCATTACCGAGGAGCACCCTCGACAATTGGCACCATCTGTGGGAAGACTGTCGGCACAAGGCAGGGCATCGGCAGATCCAATCATGACACCGGTGGCTTCGCCGGCAACTTCATCAGCAACTTCGTCGACACCATCATCGCCGATCTTGGGAAGCCCGATTCGATTCGGCTCCTACGAGTTCACTCCGCACAGCGATTCCTCCCGCTCGAACTTTTCAGATCTACAAGGAAACATGGAGATGACCTTCGGCAGCGTCCACTACAACGTCAACGCAGAAGGAATCCTTCGATTGCTGGAATCGCCCACTTCCGGATCGACGAGTTCAAGCGCGTCATCGTCACTCGACCTATCGGCTGGTCTGACGGGATCGACGTGCTCACCCATGCCCTCGACTCCCCGCTCGGTGTCCTCCATGTCGGTAGGGTCTGACGATCCCACATCTTCGGAATTAACTTCGTACTACTGCCTGAACTGCGACACCAGGCACGGGCTGGGATCGAGCGACACACCGTTCATCTGCAACGCCCAGTATTCGTCGGGAGAGGACAGTATCGACAACATCATCCAGGGAACCACCTGAAGAACGGCACACCATCAGGTCTATGTCGCCAATAACACGGGAAACACAAGGCGCACAGGAGACGAGGACCATACTCCACGTTCCAGTAGAAGGGCAAGTTTTGAAAACAGCGCTAGCAACCGCGATAGCGACTACACCATCGCGGATGAGGAGTGGGCAGCAGCCAGGGCAGCAGTACTCAACAACACACCGCTCCCCGCAGGAACTTCGGTTGGAACCCTCAATGCTTATCGCTCTATACTAGAGAAAAACCGTGAGCACCTGTCGAAAGAGCAAGCCACCCTCGAGAGATGCCTATCTGCGGCAGATTGATCCAGTGAACGGCGAAGGGGCTCGCAAGGGAGTGCCTCCCGAAACACTCAGGGAGCAGGCAAGCACCGGTCGAGACTATCCATGCTTTCGGAAGATGGCGCCAGAGAGATAACGTCGAATCTAACTAAATCCTTTATGACTACGGATACCGCGGGCATGCCACGACCGAAAACCGTTGCAGGAGCAACAGCCAACCTCGCCGCATACCTCATCAACCAGCGCCCCGAAGGATCCATGGCTCAAGCTCATCAAGGTGCCCTGGAGAGTCTCGCGATATTGGGGAACAACCTAGTCCCGCAAAAGGAAAAGACCACGGTGCAAGGCAGTGGTTCAAAACATCATGCGAGAGATGCTCGGGATGAAAGCACCCAGAGCAAGATCGACAAAGCAAGGCGACGACGCGCCGCTAGAAAGGACAACGATAGCGATTCTTCGGATGAAGACCAGGAGTACGACGGCGAGCTCAGGGGAGCCGACTGTCTAAGTTACAAAATCCGTGAGACGATGCCACCCAAAAAGTTCAAGCCTACCCCTACCGACGCTGCCAAGTACGATGGGCAGCAGGAACCAAGATCCTGGATAGACGACTACCTGCAGACTGTGATCCTGCACAAAGGACACCAGATAGCAGCAATGCAATGCTTACAGCTCTACTTGAAGGATTCAGCGCGAGCCTGGCTAAGGGGGCTGCCAAAAGGTTCCGTTAAATCATGGGACGACCTAGTAGATGCCTTCGTTGCCAATTTCCAAGCAACATACAAGAGGCCCGTTGGGATCGAAGAGTTGCAGAATTGTCGACAGAAACAGAAGGAGTCGATGCGTTCATACATCGGGAGATTCACAAAACTCCTGAACGCTGCCGAAGACGTATCTGTCGATAGAGCAATCGACGCTTTCAGTGATGGCATTCAGTGGGAGAGCTACATAGAAGAACTCGGGCGCAAAAAGCCAAAAACCATAACCAAGTTAATGGAAATCGCCAACAGTTGGGCTGATGGTGAGGACAATGTACGAAGGCCACGACAGCGCAGTGACGACGAAGACGATGACCAGCCAAAGCACGACTCGGGCGGCCGAAGGGATCGTCACAAAAGAAGGAAGAACCGCAACTACGATGATAACAATCTGGTAGCCGCAGGGTATTCCGATCGACAGGATGATCGAGACGATCGACACGACGGTAATCGGAACAGCTCTGGGAACCGTGGCAACTATAAACCACGACAGCAGAGGACTCCTGAATTACCCTACGCTGAGCAGATCAACGCCCCCTGTTACCTGCATTCGTATGTCGATTCCAAGGACGGCAAAACGAAGTCGAGTCACCTGCTCAGGGACTATCGGCAGTTCCTTGACATGCACAAACTCATCCAGCAGTCAGGCCAGCAACAGCTACCACCGCCAACCCCACCTCCACCGCAGCATCAAGTTCAGCAGGCTCAACCTCATCAACCCAACGAGGCATTCCCACCACCACGTGGGCAGATGAGCATGATCCATAGGACAGGTGTTTCGAAAAGGGAGATGAAAAAGCTCACCCGAGAGATCAACTTGGCAGAAAGCATCATGGCAAACATCCCCGAGTATGTCGAGTGGTCTTCTCATAACATTACGTTCGGTCGAGCAGATCACCCGACGACCATACCAAAACCAGGACACGCTGCCTTGGTAGTCGAAGCACAAATTGGGGGGTTCAAGATGAGCAAAGTCTTCATGGACGGTGGAAGCGGGCTAAATCTGATATTCGTCGACATAATCAGAAGTATGGGGATCACCATGAGGATGCTAGAAGAAACAAACACTTGCTTCCATGGGATCCTTCCAACCGCACCGGGCTACTCTCTTGGCAAAGTCTACCTGAATGTTGTCTTCGGCAAAGCCGACAATTTCAGAAAGGAAAAGATCGAGTTCGAAGTAGTGAACTGGGAGTCACAGTATCACGCTATACTCGGGAGACCAGCTTATGCCAAGTTCATGGCTGTGCCGCACTATGCATACCTCAAGCTGAAAATGCCTGGGAACAATGGGACAAACATCACAGTCTATGGAAGTTTTTCACGCTCGGACAATTGTGATCGCGACTTTCAGAGGATTGCTGCGAAGTTCGGGTCACAGCAAGAAATCGTTGACCCTTCACCCAAGCTGTCATTACGAGAAATCAAGGAAGAAAAAGATGTCAAGGACCCCAAGAAGAAGCCTGCTGCTCTTGCCCTTAAAACTTCGGCAGCAGAAGCTTCGGCAGCAGAAGCCTCAGCAGCAAAAGGTTCGGCAGTCGATGGCACAGAAGGCATAGGAGACATCAAGACGCTGGCAACCACTGCCCAAACCCCTGATGAAACCAGCAACGCTGCAGCAACCACTAACGTGGTGAAGAAGCCAGAAGAAGAGAAGAACCTCTTCCTTGCTTAAGCAATTTATCAGCCTTTATTTTCTTTTCCCTTTATTTTAAAAACGGCCCTCCTTTTTTCGCCCTCTAGCCTCGTGCCTACCTTATTAATGAGAACCTAAGCTTCGATTCTTTGTTAAGCATTGCAGTAACTACAAACTTCTAAGCCCCATCACTATGCAAACATAGTACGAGGCAGAAGATCGTGCTTCAAAAAGCCTCTACGAGTGCTAAAAGACGTTCACCTTTCCCTCTGCTATAGATGCCTTTACGAGTGCCGTAAATAGCAAGAGTTTGGAAATACATATAAACACAACCCACGTTCGATATTTTACTTATGGAAATATCAAGGAACAACGGGCTCATCGGCAGAACCACTACACCCGAAATATTCGGGAGTGCCTGTCGAAACATAAAACGGTTGAAAGCAAAGTTGCGCGTACAATAGGTTTAGCAAAACCTGCAACACGAGCTGATCACTCAAAAGATTTGCTAACCAACCAATATATATACATTTAAACGAGCAACTCAGATTCGCTCAAGTCAAAACTTGCCAACGACAATAACATGGTAAAAGTACATATGCATGTATCTACCGAATGAAAAGGCATCATTACATAATCCAAACACTTGGATGAAGTAGCCAAATTATCTATTTACAAAACAAACATTAAATCCCTGAAATCACCCTTGCGGAGTTCCTCTTTCTTCAGGCACCTTCGAGTCCTCCTCGAGTCTGTCGACAATTATGTTGGCAGGCAACAATACCTTCGGATACAGTGCCTCCAAGTCTCCAGTTGCATTGGCAATCGACAGCAAACCCGCTGAGGGATAACGGGCGAGTACAAGAGCAAGTGTAAACCTGGCCCCTGCAAAAACTTGCGCACGCACCAAGTCTCGGATCTTCTTGGCATTACCAAACTCAGACATCAATGCAAGGAGCGTGGGAGGAACTGCGTTCAAAGGGAACATCGTTTTCCAAACCACCCTCATAGCCTTGTAGCACTTGTCAAAAAAGTGGTGGACCTGCTGAACCCGATCCTGAAATTGCGCGACAGCCGAAGCCTTCGAGTGCTCCCGCCAGAAAATCTCTTCGGCTGAGGATAGCTGGGTTAATGCACGCACTCGCTCGTGAATCCATTTGTTTTCTTCCGCACGGTTCAGAGTTATGACTGGCAAAGAAATAAATGAAGGATCAGATAAGGCGTTGTCGACAAGAGGGCGCAGGGATCAAGAAACTCACAGTTCAAGCTCTCGGTAGCTTTATGCAGCTCAGTAAGGACATATCGCTCCACGTCGGCTGCAATCTCGCTCTTCTTATTGACAATAGCAGCTAGGGCGTACGTGCTGCGTAGGTCCTTTTCCATCTGGGCGATCCGATCCTTCATCCGCTGGATCCGATCACCTTCGGGAAGAACACCCGACGAGTCGTCGACAAACGAGGGCACCGGAAAACGTGCAGGAAACAACGTTAAAAAGGATGACGGATATGGTCAAGTTGAGCATCCAACGTAACTCCCATCGGGAGAAGTACAAGTAATTACTATCAGGAGAAGTACAAGTGAAGATATTATGACAAAGGTGTGTTGGCAACATTGCCAGCATAGTGTTCATTACAAACTTAAGTTTTGCAAACAGAATAATGTTTCACTCTAGCCCGAGGATAAAATTGTTGCAACAATCAAGGAGCCTGGGTCTGAGTCGATAGGCTGGGGCCAGCCGATGTCTTTCCTGACGAAACTAGTTCGAGGAGCTGGCGAGCACAAGTATGGGCAGACACTCTAAAGGCACTTAAGTCAACAAATCGCCCATCTTTTTCTTTCGGCAGCTCCTTAGTCATTTCTTCGATGTCAGCTTTAAAGCCGTAACCCATCATAAGTTGGAAGGCAAGGAGGGCACCATAGGTACGCGAGGTACGCTTGAATACCTCAATAACTTCCTTGGTGTCAACTGCGAAGGCATCAATCAGCTGCCCCAAAGTCTTCTCCTGCTTGACCTTGGGGAAAATCATCGAATGCATCCACGCCAGGGCACCCTTTCCCTTGTTATGAAGCTCTCGGGTAAGCTGGTGGGAGGCGAGAGCCATCGACACACCATTTGCCGGGGAGTTATTCGGAACTTCGTCCAAGGCAGTAGCAGGGATACTGGCGGCTTCTGCAAGAAATCAAATTGGAAGAAAATCGTCGATAAAGAAATGGATTCATAAGAGTAATAATCGACAGAGATGTGTGAAAGAGCTTACCAAGTAGAGCCAAAGCAGATTGTCGAAGGAGTTCATCCTTTTCAGCTGCCCGAGCTTCTTCCTCCTTCAGCCTCTCCGTCAGCTTGCTCAACTCCTCTTTTAGGGAGTCGACCTCCTGGCGAGCTATGGCAGCCTTTTTAATGGCGTCGTCCAACTTTGAAGAGGAAGACTTAACTTCCTCCTGCAGTCAAGCTTTGTCCGCCTCTAGAGAGGTAAATTGAGACGCGAAGGCCTCTAGAGAGGATATCACACCTCGCAGGTCCTTAAGAAAAAATAAAATGTGTTTTACAAAGAATCATTAGGCAAGGCATACCCCAAAGGAATTTACATCATATTCGAAAAGGACTTACAGAAGGAGGAGCTGTGGTAGCGGCAGGAACATCTTTCCCCTTGGAAAGGGAGGAAGCAGTCGATGCTTGTGCCGCAGGAGCTGCTTTAGGAGCCGAAGCTTCGGAAGCCGCGGCAGCCGGTGAAACAGCATCAGATCTGGCCCTCTTAGACGGAGGCTCAGCAAAAGCTTCGTCACTACAAGAAGGACATGATCGACCAAAGTTATGAGAAGAATGCGAGAAACAAAGGGGCAAAGTATGGCAAAAAGGAGGAAGATACTTACATATCGAGGAGATCGTCTTCGTCGGTGATGTCTACGGGTGCTTCTATTCTTGTAGACAGTGTTGTGCCTCCAAGAGCAGATGTTTGTAGAACAGCAGCAAGTTTCCCTTAAGTGGATCACCCAAGGTTTATCGAACTCAGGGAGGAAGAGGACAAAGATATCCCTCTCAAGCAACCCTGCAATCACGATACAAGAAGTCTCTTGTGTCCCCAACACACCTAATACACTTGTCAGATGTATAGGTGCACTAGTTCGGCGAAGAGATAGTGAAATACAAGTGGTATGAATGAATATGAGCAGTAGTAACGGCGCCAGAAAAGTGCTTGCTGGCGTGCAGTTGATGGTAGTAATATTGCAGGAAGTAAACATGCAGCAGAACAGTAAACAAGCGGTGTTTGCAGTATTGGAAACAAGGCCTAGGGATTATACTTTCACTAGTGGACACTCTCAACATTGATCACATAACAGAATAAATAGATAAATGCTATACTCTACACTCTCTTGTTGGATGATGAACACCACTAATTGTGTAGGATTACACGAACCCTCAATGCCGGAGTTAACAAGCTCCACAATATTCGATATTCATGTTTAAATAACCTTAGAGTGCACGATAGATCAACACAACTAAACCAAGTACTAACATAGCATGCACACTGTCACCATCACACTATGAAGGAGGCATAGATCACATCAATACTATCATAGCAATAGTTAACTTCATAATCTACAAGAGATCACAATCATAACCTACGCCAAGTACTACACGATGCACACACTGTCACCATTACACCGTGCAGGAGGAATAGACTACTTTAATAACATCACTAGAGTAGCACATAGATGAATAGTGATACAAAACACATTGCAATCATAAAGGGATATAAATAAGCACTTCACTATGCTATTCATAACAGTGAATAAGTATTCTGTGAAATATAGCCTAAGAGACCCACACGGTGCACACCTGCTGTCACCTTCTGAGACGTGGGACAAGGAGTCTCCGGAGATCACATAAGTAAAATCCACTTGACTAGCATAATGACATCTAGATTACAAGCATCATCATATGAATCTCAATCATGTAAGGCAGCTCATGAGATTATTGTATTGAAGTACATAGGGAGAGAGATTAACCACATAGCTACCGGTACAGCCCTTAGCCTCGATGGAGAACTACTCCCTCCTCATGGGAGACAACAGCGTTGATGAAGATGGCGGTGATGTCGATGGAGAAGCCTTCCGGGGGCACTTCCCCGTCCCGGCGGCGTGCCAGAACAGAGACTCCTGTCCCCCAGATCTTGGCTTCGCGATGGCGGCGGCTCTGGAAGGTTTCTCGTACCGTGGCTTTTCCGTATCGAGGTTTTAGGTCAGGGAGCTTTAAATAGGCGAAGAGGCGGAGTCGGAGGGCTGACGGGGCCACCACACAGTAGGGCGGCGCGCCTGGCTCCTTGGCCGTGCCGCCTTAGTGTGTGGGCCCCCAGGGCCCTCCTCTGGTGGCTCTCGGGTGTTCTGGAAGCTTCGTGGAAAAATAGGATGCTGGGTATTGATTTCGTCAGATTCCGAGAATATTTCCTTACTAGGATTTCTGAAACTAAAAACAGCAGAAAACAGCAACTGGCCCTTCGGCATCTCGTCAATAGGTTAGTTCCGGAAAACGCATCAAAACGATATAAAGTGTGAACAAAACATGTAGGTATTGTCATAAAAGTAGCATGGAACATAAGAAATTATAGATACGTTTGAGACGTATCAGTCGGCAAAGCCGCCGATTGATCTCTTCGTAGGCGGAGCCCTGGTCTCCTCCGCAGCTGCATTAACAAAGGCATCGCGATCAGCGTCATCATCACGCACTGATCCCTCTGTGTCGTAAGTGTCATCGGCTGATGGAGGGAGATTGGTGTGAACGGTTTCGGAATCTATCGGATCGTTGTGATCGTTTTTCTGGCTTGTATGCTCCACAGTGTGAAAATCAACAGGTTCTGAAGAGCCTCTTCCCTCAGAAATGTTGTTTGGTGAGTTATGCAAGTCTCCGGAGGCTACAAGGGTCTGTCAAAGAAAAGACAGATGAGAACAGCAGCAATTATGTCGACTAAGTAAATTGTAACATAATAAGAATTTGGGAAGGGAAGTTACCTCTGGTGGTGGATGATCGACATCAAAAGGAGTATACGAAGACGTCAATGGGATCAAGTCTTCTTGGCTAAAGAAAGTGAGGCGACGGACTTCATCGAGCAGTTCCTTTTCCGACAATTCGGCAGCGTTAATTCTGGTCTCATCTTTCGGACCAGAATACAACCACATTGGGCGAACTCTGGCCATGACTGGTTGGACTCGACGTTTCAGGAACACCGCCGCCACCTCTGTGCCGACCATAGTTTGGCCGTCAGCTCCCTTGATCCGAAGAAATCTGTCAAATAATTCATCGGCTGCTACTTTTTCGTCGGGAGAGAGAATATTCTTCCAGGAATTCTTAGGCTTGGCTTCAAAGACATCGACAAAGCGAGGAAGCTGAGATTCGGGTGACAAGGAGTCCTTGGCGTAAAACCACTTTAATCTCCACCCTTGCACGGACTCTCTCATTGGGAAATTGAAGTACTTGACATCCGAACGAGCTACAAATCCCAGTCCTCCGGTGACAAAGGATCCGTTACTACTGCTGTATCTCTTCACATAGAAGATCTGTTGGGGGGATGACCCCCGGTATGCCAAAGGCATGCCAAACCGGATGGTTTGAGGCATCGAGATACCGGTTTAATATTCTTACCGGAACACAAAGGTAAGAGTTTGGGCTAAGTGAAGCTAAGCCGGTATCCCCAAGGGGGTATGCCGGAACCCGGTAAAGAAGATACCGGAGAGAAGGGCCTGTCGGCGGGACTGGTCAAAGATTCTCTTCAGAGCAAGAAGACAAGGATGAGCTAAGCTAAGCGGCTTTAATCAGAGCCCTGGCGCCAAAGAGAGAGATGACGCTGAAAGAAGCTGGAGGACGTCAGCGTCCCTGATTAAAGAAGACTCCGGCGTCATCTATGATTAAAGTAGCTTTGTAAAGTAGTTTGTCCAGTCAAAGATGCCATTAGGGTTTCTTGTTCTGTAAGCCACCCTCTCCCCTATATAAGGAGAGGGGGTACTGCCTCATACAGGCGCGTGTCCAGAGAGGAGATTAGACGATAGAACTTGTAGCCAAGCACCTGTAATCATGTTGAGATCAATGAAGCAAGCGATCTAGTAAAGAGTTCTTCCTCTTGTCTCTCTTCTTGCATACCGGCCTTTGGTTGTGTTCTTGAGGAAAGCATCCGGAAGTTCATCCCATCTGATCGCAAACCCTCCCCCGAATCCTCTAGCGTCCATTCGGCCCCAATTTAAGCCATCCTATGGCATCTGTCTGTTCACCATGACGACAGTTGGCGCCCACCGTGGGGCATGAAGTGGCGCTTGCAGGAGTTCACATTCGGGCGGGCATCCTCGAGGTCGCCGGCGAGCGTACGGTGTCCGCGCTTGTGCAGCGCATCTACGACATGGACTTCATCAACGACAACGCGCGCTGCTTCGCCAACGGCGGCATCTTCCCCAAGAACGGCCGCACCATCGAGTTCGGCAGCCACCGCGTCTACTTCGGCACCGTCCCTGTGCGCCAGCGCCTCTCGCCGGTGCTGGTGGCAGCGGACCCGCCAAGGTGGCTCTGTGCTGGTCGCGCCGCCGGCAGCGTCGAGGTAATGATGACTGGCGTGGTTGGTGCAGGAAAAGAAGCTGTGGATGAAGGTGCTGGTCGTGCGGCCTCGACCCGCGCGGCCAAGCCACCGCTGGAGCGCGACGCTGGCGCTGCGGGAGCATCTTCCGCACCACCGGCAACACCACTCCAAGCAGCGATGAACATGCTGGCAACGCCCATCGCGCAGAACATCGACCCGGCAGCGGCTCAGGCGGAGCTGGAGGCACAACGCCAGAAGCTGCTCGCAAACGGCGCCGACATCGTCCGGGCGCAGCGCGAGCTGAACCTAACCCTACGTGAGTATAACGCTGCCCATGGCTTTGCTTCTGTTAGCGCTCATGCTGCTAGGATACCGGAGAACCGGCTAAAAGCTCGCAACCTAGATCAGGATTTGCGCAAAGAAGTTCTTGCCGGCAAAAGTACCTCTGCATCTGTTAGCATCGTGGAAAAACCTAAGTACAGTAGCCCGGATAAAACTATAAAAGCTGCTAAAGCTGCAGTAGAGCTATGTGAATCGCTTTCCGGAGATGCTTTGGCAAAACAGCAAGAGCGTGTTAGAGAGCTGCTGGAAACTATTGAGCAGCAGAATGCTGAGCAACTGGCTAAGCTGAACAAGGCCGCGGCCTCAAAATCCGTGCGTTCAACAAAGAATGCCAGAAGCAAGTCCCATGGGCAGGCATCGTCCCCCCATCCGGACAGAAGAAGAGAAAAAGAGATGAACGCACAACAGATGACTGTGTACGATCCGGTTCTTGCCGGAAAACAACAAGCCGGGCAACACGATGCCGATAGAAAAAGCCAAGGGGCAGGTCGAGGCTACGCCAGAGGAGGCTATGCCGGAAACAATCATGCCGGTAGATATGAAACCGGGCAAAATCATCGAGCTGCAAGGGCAGCGTATGAGGAAATGCCACCACCAAGGTACCGGCAGGCAAGAGCCGCACAACCGGAAAGATACGAAGAGGGAGATTCCGAAGTAGAACGAACAAGAGTCTACCGGAACCCCTTGGGGGATCGCCTGGGGGAGAGATGTTTGCCAGACCAGGATGCGAGGCACAGGCTGGACAGGGTACATCTTTCTGAAATGATCGAATCTGAGGGTCCTCCTGGCCCAAAATGTTTTGGCCCACGGATCATGGGAGAAGAGCCACCGGTACGCAATTTCCAGCTGCCCCGAGACACAAAAACGTATGATGGCACGACCAAGCCGGAAGATTGGCTGGCGGACTATGTCACAACTGTTTATGTAGCCGGTGGTGGAGTAAACCGGCGTTGGGCGGTGAGAATCATACCGTCCTACCTGGTGGGCCCTGCACGGATTTGGCTTAACAACTTGCCGGCAGGAAGCATTAACGGATGGCTGGACTTTGAGGAAGCCTTCGTGAACAACTTCAGTAGCACTTACAAGAGGCCAAACCGGCCCCAACAGCTCGCTTTATGCCAGCAACGTGCCGGTGAGACAGACAAGGATTATCTTACCCGATGGAACTCAACAAGAAACACGTGTGAAGGAGTGATTGAAGCACAAGCAATTGCTTGGTTCAGTCAAGGATGCCGGAGAGGATCACCGCTGTGGCAAAAGCTGCAGAGGAGCATGCCAGCAACCTTGGCAGAGATGATACGTGTGGCGGATAGCTATGCATTGGGAGACCCATTGCAACCAGCAGTACAAGCTGAGCCGGAGCAGCGACAGGAACAATACCGGGACAACCGGAACAACAAGAGAAGGGAAGATTTCCCGGATCGAAGGTACGCACCGCAGCACGTTGCTGCCGTGCAAGAAAATTATGATGCCGGCGGCAGCCAAAGGCAAGAAACCGGATCGCAGCCATGGGCGGGTCCAAAAAAGCAGTGGGTCGAAAAGAAACCCTGGGGCTAGAAAAAGAATTGGCAGGAACCCGTGAAATACACCATGGAAGCCGCCATGGATCAACCTTGCCGGTGGCACACGCCAAACCCGGATCACCCGTCAAATCACCTGACGAAGGATTGTTCTTGGACCAAGTACTTGATGCAAAAGGGAGCGGTAAAGGACGCACAAGCACAAGGGTGCTCAACAGTGTTGCCACCGTCACAAGATATGCTGCGTCAGCAACAACTACCACCACCGCCACCACTCACCGGAGCAAATGCTTTACCGGTACAGCATCAGCCAAATAGGCAACAATACCAGCAAGTTAACCGGGTGGAGCAAAACGATGATCAACCACCTCCACCGGCACCTTTAGGCCGGAATGTTTACGAGGGCCCCCATCTGTGCTGTGTTGTCTTTGTCACTGAGCCGACAGACAGGCAAAGTGTGCATCGCCGCTCCATGGAGATAAACGTCGTGATGCCGGCAGTTCCCAGATACATGCTGTGGTCAGATCAGGAAATTACCTGGTCATTTAAGGATCACCCCAAAATCATGCCGAATCCGGGTGGATATACTCTTGTTGTGGACCCAATCATGAAAGGGCCGCAAACCCGAGTAAAATTCAGCAAGGTGCTGATAGACAACGGCAGTAGCATAAACATCATGTACAAGCATACCATGCATACGCTGGGCATAACAGAAAACATGCTTCAGCCAACGCGTACAACGTTCCACGGAATCGTTCCGGGCTTGTCCTGTGCTCCGGTAGGAAAAGTTCGGGTGGACGTAGCGTTTGGAGGACGTGACAATTGCCGGGTTGAAAATGTTGAGTTTGAGGTGGTGGACCTAGACAGTCCTTACCATGCGTTGCTGGGAAGACCAGCGTTGGCAGCTTTCATGGCTACGACTCATACAGCTTACCTCAAGATGAAGATGCCGGCACCTCGTGGACCCTTAACTGTGGTGGGGAACTATAAGGTCTCACTGGAAACTGCATCTGCCGGATCAAACCTAGCGGAATCGCTGGTGATCGCGGAGGAAAAAAGAAGAATGCAAACTGCGGTTGCGCTGGCTCAGTCCTCACAGTTGAGCTTAGCGGCAATGAGTGGAAGCTTGGGCTCACCGGCATTTAAGCCGACAAATGAAACAAAGGACATTGTGCTGGATCCGGCTTACCCAGAGCGCACCGTTCGCATCGGTGCCGGACTCGATCAAGCATAGGAAAACGAGCTTGTCAGCTTCCTCCGTGAGAATCGGAATATCTTTGCCTGGTCAACTGACGACTTGGTGGGTGTTCCGAGGGAGCTGGCTGAGCACTCTTTAAATGTCCGGAAAGACGCCAAGCCGGTGCGGCAACCCTTGTGCCGGTTCGCTGAAGATAGGAGGAAGATTATTGGAGAAGAAGTGACTAAACTGCTCGTTGCCGGATTCATTGTGGAGGTCACGCACACAGAGTGGCTGGCCAATCCGGTAATGGTCGAAAAGAAAAAAGATGAGAACCTGGAGGTAAAAGCTCCAAAGGTATGGCGCATGTGCATCGACTACACTAACCTCAACAAGGCTTGCCCAAGAGATCCTTTCCCTTTGCCACGGATTGATCAAGTGATTGATTCAACTGCTGGGTGCGAGTTGTTGTCCTTTCTGGATGCGTATTCCGGTTTCCACCAAATTTCCTTGAAAAAGGAAGATCAAATAAAAACTGCGGTCATTACCCCGCACGGGGCTTATTGCTATATCACTATGCCCTTTGGTTTGCGCAACGCTGGTGCAACATACCAGCGCTGTATGCAAAAATGCTTGTTTGATCAAATCGGAAAGAATGTGCAAGTCTATGTAGACGACATTGTGATAAAAACTAAGGTAAAGAACACCTTAATCAGTGACATCCGGCAAACATTCGATAACCTAAGACGGTTCCGGATGAAACTTAATCCGGCAAAATGCACTTTCGGTGTCCCTGCCGGCAAGCTGCTCGGTTTCCTTGTGTCAAGCCGGGGCATTGAAGTCAATCCGGTAAAAATCCGGGCAATAGAAAGAATGACTATCCCATGAGAACTAAAAGACGTGCAAAAGTTTACCGGTAGCTTGGCATCGCTAAGCCGGTTCATAAGCAGGTTGGGAGAAAAAGCTCTGCCACTCTATGCTCTCATGAAAAAATCTGACACGTTCGTCTGGACCCCTCAGGCAGACGCAGCGTTTAAAGAACTGAAAACAATGTTGGCCACAACACCTATACTGGCTTCACCTCTAGAAAGAGAGCCTATGCTATTATACATAGCAGCAACAAACCGGGTTGTGAGCGTAGTGGTTGTGGTTGAAAGAGAAGAGGAAGGAAAAACCGTCCAGAGGCCGGTATACTACCTGAGCGAGGTGCTCTCCCTCTCAAAACAAAACTACCCTCACTTCCAAAAGATGACTTATGGCGTGTACATGGCCGCCACAAAACTCAAGCATTACTTTGAAGAACATCCTATGATGGTGGTGAGTGAAGCACCAATCTCTGATATCATGTGCAACAAGGACGCTAGCGGAAGGATTGCAAAATGGGCAATCCAGATATCACCATATGTACCAGCATACGAAAGAAGAGATGCCATAAAATCACAGGCTTTGGCTGATTTCCTCGTCGATTGGGCGGAGATGCAATACAAACCGCCAGATCAGAGGATAGAATACTGGAAAATGCACTTTGATGGACCCAAACTCAAAGAGGGTCTAGGTGCTGGTGTGGTGCTTACCTCGCCAAAAGGAGATCACCTCCGGTATGTTTTGCAAGTGCATTTCAGGGCATCGAATAATGTCGCTGAATATGAGGCCTTGATCCATGGATTAAAGGTCGCAAAAGAAATCGGTGCGCACCGGATCATTTGCTATGGAGATTCAGATCTTGTGGTGCAGCAATGTTCCGGTGATTGGGATGCGAAGGATGCAAACATGGCCTTGTACAGATTTCACGTGCAAAAGATTGCCGGCTTCTTTGAGGGCTGTGAGTTTCACCATGTGCCAAGGGCAAAAAACGAAGCCGCGGATGCTTTGTCCAAGCTGGGCTCATCTAGGCAAGAAATTCCTCCCGGAATAGCTTTAGCTCACTTAAGAGTACCATCGATCAAACCAAGCCCGGAATCGGAATCAATTTTCATACCGGAATCACATGTAGTACCCATGGATATCGATGAAGGAAACCCGGGGACTGCACCGGTAAACTCGGGGACTGCACCAACAAGCTCGGGGACTGCTGCAGCCGTACCGGAAGAAACGATGCTGGTAGATAGCATGGAGATAGATGCACCGGTGTTTTTGGTTCGAGAGACACCGTCGTGGGTTAAACCTATTAAGGAATTCCTGATCAACGGCACCTTGCCGGATGACGAAAATGAATCAAGGAGAATCCAAAGAAGGTCCAAAGCATATACATTCATCAATGGTGAGATGTACAAGAGAAGCGTTACCGGTGTCCTTCAAAGATGTGTGGAACCGGAAGAAGGGAAAGAAATGCTTGAGGAGATTCACCAAGGAGAATGTGGGCATCATGCTTCATCAAGGGCGCTGGTAGCAAAAGTATTCCGGCATGGGTTTTATTGGCCCACTGCTTTGGAAAACGCTGAGGATTTAGTAAGAAAATGCAACGGGTGCCAGAGGTACGCCAAGCAAAATCATACCCCAGCGTCCGGTTTAAAAACAATACCATTAACATGGCCGTTTGCCGTTTGGTGCCTCGATATGGTCGGCCCATTCAAAACTGCAAGGAGCAGCATGACTCACATCTTGGTTATGGTGGATAAATTCACCAAATGGCTAGAAGTGAAACCTATCGCAAAATGTGATGGGCATATAGCGGTGAAGTTCTTAAAAGATGTCATTTTGCGGTATGGATACCCGCACAGCATCATCACTGACAATGGAACCAACTTTGCTCAAGGTGAGTTCAAAAGGTTTTGTGAGGACAACTACATCCGGTTGGATTTGTGCTCAGTGGCACACCCACAAGGCAATGGCCAAGTGGAAAGAATGAATGCTTTGGTACTTTCCGGTATCAAACCAAGGCTCGTTGAGGCGGTAGAAAAGTCACCGGGGTGTTGGCTTGATGAGCTACCATCAGTGTTGTGGAGCATAAGAACAACTCCAAACCGGTCCACTGGGTACACTCCATTCTTCATGGTATACGGAGCAGAAGCAGTCATACCAACTGACATCATTCATGATTCACCAAGGGTACAGCTCTATACGGAGCAAGAGGTCAAAGAGGCCAGAGAAAATGATGTGGACTTGCTAGAAGAAGCAAGAGAGCTAGCTTTGGCAAGAACAACCATTTACCAGCAAAATCTCAGACGCTATCATAGCCGGAAGGTTAACCCGAAAGTTTTCCGGGAAGGAGATCTCGTGCTACGCCTAGTGCAGCGCACTGAAGGCCGGCATAAGCTCTCACCACCATGGGAAGGTCCCTTCATTGTAAGCAAAGTGCTTCACAATGATGCATACTACTTGATCGATGCACAGGAATGGAAAAAAGGAAAGGCGGACAGGTCCGGAGAGGAGAGCAAGCGTCCGTGGAATGTAGCTCTATTGCGTCCTTTCTACTCTTGAAGTTGTGGAGTAAGAAGTTCCTTTTTGTACCTTACATGCAATGAATAAAAGATGTCGGAACCTCAAATGAATCTCGGGGACTACCCCAACCTAAGTTGCATGCAACATGTTTATTTTTCCAGTTCACCGGCTGCTTGGTGAACATTTTTTCTTTTCGGTTTAGTAGCGTGCTAAACCTACCGGAGTCTTCGACTCTGCTGCTGTCCGCAAACCGGCTTCATGGCAAGCAAGATAAACCGGTAGCAACTAAGCACGCGAACCGCGAAGAGAGAGAGTGGGAACAAACAATCCGGAAAAATTTAACTAACCCCGGTTAAACCGGTTTTTTGCAAAATTTCAAAGTTATTTCTAAGTTCAAGAAAATGCTTGTTTGGTGAAAGAACCTTGTGCTCATACGCCAAAGAACGCCCAGAGAAGGCAGGCAGAGCCAAGGCAAAAGAACCAAGTGTGCATCGAATTGGATGCGGAAACAATTTGGAAATCTTTGCAGTGCAGGATAAAAGCAAAACCAAAAGCAATTATACTAAGGCAAACTTAAGATAATTGACTACCGGTATAACTTACCGGCATAAACTGTTGTACGGCAACCAAAAGCGAACTTAGAGTTTTACATCATAAACCCCGGCATACCGGGGTAGAATTTAACGGGACATTGTTTTGAGATAAGCAGGACCAAAGAGCATAACACAGGTAAATTTTCAAGCAAGTGGATGATCAGGCAGCGGGGGCTTCAAGAGGGGCATCGCCAGCACCGGCATCGCCCAGAGGCTCCTCCTCGGCTTCATCCTCCTCCTCGTCGAGATAATCTTGGACGTCACGAGGGGGAGGGATGAAGGTGCGCATGTCAGCGTACTCCGCGATGTGGTACGCGCGATCCTGCCGCTTAGCGGTAAGAATCGGGTCCAGATCGGTTTCCGCGCCTTCGCGCACTCCGGTGAGGGCATCCAAGTTCAGCTCCGGATACCATGAGCAAGCAACGCGGAGGGCAGAGTCTGCTCCAGCGCGGGCAGCAGAGCACTGCCACTCGCGGATCCTCTTGCCGGCGCCCTTAAGGCGGTCGCTGATCAGTGAAAAAGTATCCGGCACCTCCTCGCCAGGCCACAGAGTCCTGAAGAGCTGGGTAGCTACATCAGGAATGTCAGACAGGTTGCGATCTATGGCGCGCATATGAGACACCCGCGCGCTCAGCGCGACCAGATGGTCATAGGGGGTCCATGGCACGCCAAGATTCTCTTGGCCCTGGGCAGTGCGGTGCTCATCAACCTTCTTGACAGCAAACCTCTGAGAGTCCGGGAAGAGGCCTGTGCAAAGAAAGAAAAAGGCTAAGGAAAGGAATCCGGAAGAAAATGCAACCGGAAGGAAAGATAACGAAAAGAAAATGCGATCGGAAGAAAAAAGGCTTGTGGGCAGTAGTCAGGAAGTGCAAAAGGAAAGGACTTACGGTAGGCATGTGCGTCAGTTTGCGCGACCAGCCGGTTGTACTCCTTCTGCTCCGCCTCCAGCCGTGCAGCTTTTTCCTCGGCAGCCTTCCGGGCTTTGGCCAGCTCCTCCAGCTCAGCTTGCAACACCATGTTGGCGTTGCCGGCATCTTCAAGAGCCTCATGCATCTTGGCCGCTGCATCAGCTTCAGCAGCTTTGGAAGCCTTAGCATGATCAAGCCCCAGCTGGATGAACTGGGACTTGAGCTCCTGGTAGCTGGTCTTTTGGGCGCTCAGCTTCTCCTGATGCCGCCGGATGAGCTGGTCCTTCTCACCTGTAACCCGGAAAAGAAGGTGTTAACAAAATTGTGCTGGTTAAGATGAAAAGAAAACCAAGCTAACAGGAAAGAGGGAAAATTGTACGTTGGGCGGCGGCGAGCTGCTCCTTGAGAGCCTCAATGGAAGCTTCCGGGATCACTGTTAAGCAAAAATTATAAATGTTAGGAGGAAAAAAGGTTTCCGGTAAGAAGATGCCGGTGGTACAAAAACTTACCTTGGCACTTATCATGTGCCTCAGCGAGGTCCCGATGTTCCCATAGAAGCTCCTCAAAGAGGACCTTCCGAGCGTCAGCCGTGAGCTGTTCAAGAAAAAGAGATTAGCTAAGTTTTGCGCTAAGAACAAGGTTCTTAACCCGAAACTCGGGGACTGGCAGTGCTAGTTTCGCGCGTTTTTAAGCTAAGTTTTGCGCTAAGAACAAGGTTCTTAACCCGAAACTCGGGGACTGGCAGTGCTAGTTTTGCGCGTTTTTAAGCTAAGTCTCGCGCTAAGAACAAAGTTCTTAACCCAAAACTCGGGGACTGGCAGTACCGGTTTCACGCTAAGTTTTTAAGTTAAAGTTTTGTGCTAAAAGCTGCGCTCTCACCACAAAACTCGGGGACTGGGAAGATAGACAAGAGAGGAACCGGCATGAAACTAAAGAAAAGATAGAAAAAAAATCCGGAAGCAAGGAAACCGGTAAAAGCTGAAAAGAGTTAGTAAAGCGTACCATCAAGTTGTTCGTGGCATCATACCACGCGCTGTCGAGCTCCTTCACGGCGCAGCGAAGCCGCATAAAGTGCTCCTCGGAAGACCGATCCCCAACAGGGTCAGGTGCCGGTAGCCTGTCCTTGCCCATACCGCGGGTCGCCGGAGTCATATCTGCGGCGTTCCACTTCTGGGCGTAGGGCAGCAGATGCCCCAGCTCCCGGCCCCTGCGCTGGAACTCAGTGATACGGCCAAGCAGGCCGGTGGCCTTCTTGCTAGCAGCACTGGCGGCCTTGGAGACGTGCAGCACCAGGGGCTGCTGGCCGCCGGAAGGGGCGTTGGAGGTCGTCGCCTTCCCCTTGATAAGCTTGGAGATCTTGGGCGGCGGCGCAGTTGGAGCAGCCCCGGAGGGCTTGATGCGAGGAGCATCTGGCGGTGGCATTAGAGCAGTTCGTGGAGAAGGGGGAGCGCTGGGCGCGCCACCCAGGTTGGAACTTTCCGGCGCGGAAGTTCCCGGCGCGGAAGTTGTCTTCTTTTCAAGGACGGGAGGAGCCGAAGGCTCCGCCCGCCCGGCAGCTTCTTCCTTGGCGCCGATGTTGCTGGCGCCGGTATCCTGGTTCTCTGGAGGGAAGGAAAGATCCTCCTCCGTGCGGTGTTCTGGCGGTGTAGGGGCCGCATGCCCCAAACTTGTTGTGCCCCCCAGAGGGGAGGCAGAGGTGTTGTCGGCACCAGATGGTGCCGGGCTTGAGCGAGGAGGAGGGGTTGAGGTCCTTGCGGAACCTTCAGAGCCCGCTGGCCTTGAGCCAAGCTTGAGTGCAGGGCTGAGAAAAAGAAAGAAAAACAGTTGGAGAAAAGCAACCAGAAAAAGAACTTGGCAAAAAGAGGCAAGCAAGAAAACACGAAACTTACCCGGAGGCAGTCGGCATCTGCTTGCGACCGTACCGACGCATGCCCACTTCCTTCTCCCCCAAGGGCTCAGTCCGGAAGCGCTTGGAGGGAGGGGCCTGACTGGAACCGGCATCAGATGCCGGCATCTTGTTCTTTTGGCCCTGGGCCATGAGTTTGTCCACAAACTCGGAGCCGGCCTCGGCGCGCAAGGGCGGCACGTGCTCATGGACGTATGAGTTAAAAATGGCTAAGAAGCGATTCGCGAAAAAGCAACAATGAAAGAAGAAGAAGAAACCGGAAAAGAAAAATACCTCAAGCATGGTCAGATCATCCGAAGAACCGGTTGGCTTCGGCGGAGACCTGCCAAGGCGCCAGGCTAGGGTCTTGCCCATCTTCAGATCTTTCCAAAAAATGTAGGGATCTGGGTCGACGGAGTCAAGGGCGCGCTTCACGCAGATCCCACGCCGCTCTGCTTGAATGAGGGGGGAAGCGGTCCTTGGCCTGAAACATGAAAAAAGAGGGTTAACAAGAGCAAAAAAGTTACCGGCAAAACCGACCCTAATTGCGTAATCTCTTACTTCTTGGGTCGGAGGGTTAGTAGTGCTGAGGGGAAGGAGGCCCCATTCCCAGTCAAACGGCATGGCAGTTTGGCAGATCTGCCTAGCCTTGCGGATGACGTCCTTCTTGCTAAGGGGACGGCCTGTGATCTCGGTGGGATCGCCAGGACCGTACATCTCGCTCATCCTATGCACCCGGCGCTTGAGAGGAAGCACCCGGCGCGAAATAAAAGTGTGAATGATATCATCCGAGCAGATGTTGGTCTCCTTCTTCAAAGTGGCCATGAAGCGTACCACCCGGTTGGTTTCGGTGTGATCTGTCTTCGGGTTATAGCTCCAGTTGGCTCTACTGGGAGGCCCCACTTTGAACGGCGGAAGATCAATGAGATTCGCGCGGCCGTTGTTCTTCACGTAGAAGAAAGTTCCTTGCCAGGCACGACAAGACTCGAGGCCGGTGAACTTAAAGAAAGGACTCCCCTGGCGGGAGCCAACGATACAGGACCCGCACTCCACAGGCGGCTTGGGCTTAGGAATTTCCTTGCCCTGAACGGAATTAATCCGCAGAGAAAAGAAGCGGGCAAACGTCTCACGAGTGGGACGAATGCCGATGTAGGCCTCCATGAAGGTGGCATAGCAGGAAAGGTAAAAGATGGCATTGCCAGGAAGGTGATGAGGTTGGAGTTCGTAGAAATCTAGGAACTCCCGAAAAAAAGGAGAGGCAGGAAGGCCGAAGCCACGCTCAAAATGAGCAAGGAAAACAACATGTTCACCGGGCTGGGGCTCCGGTTCAATTTCGTCACCGGGAAGCCGGCAGGTTACTCCTTCCGGAATCCTGCGGGACCGGTATAGCCAATCGATCTCGTATTCGGTAACATTGGAGCCCATCCAGGCTCCACGAGTGATGGGGGAAGGCTCTACGCCGGATGCTTGGCTAGAGCTACCGGATTCTAGGTGGCTACCGGATTCTTGGCGGCTACCGGATCCCTGCTGGTTGCCGGAATCGGTATCCATCGGATCTGAAGCCGTAGATCCACCGGAAGATTGTCTACGCCGGCTACCGGAGGAGGAAGAAGACGAAGCAGAGGAAGATTCCTCGCTAGACATGGGTTTGGAGGCGAAAAAACAGAAATCCCACAATTGAACCCCGCGCGAAGATCTACGAGTAAGAAGAAAATCAAAGAAAAAGAGGAAATAAGAACACTATCGACCCAAGATCTAGAAAACAAGCAAATGGCAAGCAAAGTGAGATTGGCGCAAACCTCGAGCGGCGCAGTCGCTGGGGAAGACGTTCGCCGGCGAAGGAGCGGACCTACTGTCGCCGACGAGCACCGTCGACGATGAAGCAGAGAAGGACGCGAAGAAGCAAGAATGCTGCGGGCGCGACGGAGGTGCTGCGGCAGATTTCCGCACGGCGAGGTCCGGCGGAAACGCGGCGTGAGTTCGCCGGGCGACAGAGCTCAAGTGAACGATGGCGGACGAAGAGCGGCGGAGGCGCAGAAGGCGAGGAGTACTGTGCGCGAAGGTTGGGGAATGCAAGAAGAGGAAGAAGAAAGGGCAGTTCTCCTTATAAAGTAGAGAGAAGGTGGGCCGAAAACCGCCGGGCCGCGGCGGTTCGCCTCGCGGCCCGCAACGGTTCGCACCATGGGCCGCCACGTGGCGAGGGAGTACACGCGAAAAAATAAGAAGCCACACGGAGGCACACACGAGATCCGAAGTGGCTAGTGGGATCCGCAGTGGTGCATTTAATGAACGCGCGGGAGTCGAAGCGAAGTGACAACTGACACTGGCGCGCCAGTTGACAGTGCGCATGTCACTGACAGGCGCGGGGCCCGAGATATTCTCGACTTCGCCGAGGAGAGAGTAAATGCGAATGATACCGGAGAAAAGAGATGCCGGGGGATGCCTTGCAAAGATAGAAAAGGCAAATAAGGGCAAAGATGCCAGATCCAAGTACGAAGCCGGAGAGATTAAACCGGTATCCTAAAAAGATAAAAACCTGGCATGGTCTGTAGGATAGAATCCGCCAGACTATACCAGCTTCGGGGACTAATGTTGGGGGGATGACCCCCGGTATGCCAAAGGCATGCCAAACCGGATGGTTTGAGGCATCGAGATACCGGTTTAATATTCTTACCGGAACACAAAGGTAAGAGTTTGGGGTAAGTGAAGCTAAGCCGGTATCCCCAAGGGGGTATGCCGGAACCCGGTAAAGAAGATACCGGAGAGAAGGGCCTGTCGGCGGGACTGGTCAAAGATTCTCTTCAGAGCAAGAAGACAAGGATGAGCTAAGCTAAGCGGCTTTAATCAGAGCCCTGGCGCCAAAGAGAGAGATGACGCTGAAAGAAGCTGGAGGACGTCAGCGTCCCTGATTAAAGAAGACTCCGGCGTCATCTATGATTAAAGTAGCTTTGTAAAGTAGTTTGTCCAGTCAAAGATGCCATTAGGGTTTCTTGTTCTGTAAGCCACCCTCTCCCCTATATAAGGAGAGGGGGTACTGCCTCATACAGGCGCGTGTCCAGAGAGGAGATTAGACGATAGAACTTGTAGCCAAGCACCTGTAATCATGTTGAGATCAATGAAGCAAGCGATCTAGTAAAGAGTTCTTCCTCTTGTCTCTCTTCTTGCATACCGGCCTTTGGTTGTGTTCTTGAGGAAAGCATCCGGAAGTTCATCCCATCTGATCGCAAACCCTCCCCCGAATCCTCTAGCGTCCATTCGGCCCCAATTTAAGCCATCCTATGGCATCTGTCTGTTCACCACGACGACAAGATCTTTTTCCACAACCCAAAATGAGGCTCAATGCCCAGATATGCTTCGCAAAGGGTGATAAACACGGCAATGTGGAGGATTGAGTTGGGAGTGAGTTGCCATAGTTGGATCTCGTAAGTTCGCAAGAGATGGAGGAGGAATTCGTGAACGGGAAGCGAAAGACCCTGATATAAGAATGATAAGAACATCACAGTAAAGCCAGCAGGGGGATTAGGTCCAGAAATCACACCTGGAAAGATCACATTCCCCTCATCGGAGGAGATCAATCCCAGGCTTCGGGATCTCTTCTCGTCACACCTGGTGATGGTCGATGCTATCCAATCTCCGGGCCTGGCTACTTAGCCTGGTGGCGCTGGCGGCACCGGAGCTGGGGGAGGAGCGTTTGGGGTGCCCTCCTTCGGAAGAATCGAGGAAGATTTGGCGGCGGCGCCTCCGCTCGTGGAGCTGGCAGCGGCACTAGGGTTCTTCTTCTTCACCATCGCGAAATCTGGGAAAAACTGGAAAGCAGTGGTGGCGGCGCAAGCAGTTGTGAAAGGGAGAAGAGGAAGAACAACGAAGGGATGTTGTGATGAATGAAGGAGAAGATTAGGGATTTCTATCCTTTGGAAGATTTAAGGAAGGCCTCGTACTGCTAGTGGACCTTTCCTTCAGTTAATGGTTGCAGAAATCGAGGAGGTGCCTCGCTAACCGTGTAAGAGGAGCGGGAATTGCTCGAAAAAAGGGCCGGCGGGTCACGTCTTATCAGTCAGAATTGAGGTGTCAGAAAAACGTCATCAATGACGTCATGCGAAATAATTGCATACGAAGGAATAAAAAGCTATCGGATGGACAATTTGAGTCTATGTACAGATTGCAAAGCATCTGCACTTAGACTCGGGGGCTACTCCCATCGGGAGCGCTGGACGCGCACCCGACAGAATGAGGACTCGAAGGAAAAATTTGCCTCAAGTTTGCACCCGGACGAAAACGCCCGTGCCCAGACTCGGGGGCTACTCCCATCGGGAGCGCTGGACGCGCACCCGACAGAACTTTTTTCGCGCTCCAGGATCATGCCCGGGGACTTGATTCTGTGTAGGGTAACGTTGTTTTGCCATCGGCAGTTAACCAACAAAAGTTGGGCACGTTATTCATTATCCCTTGCATAAAGAAAATATATCGGATGACCTACGAAGACTTGCAGGAAAAACTTCGGCAGAAGATGTTTGAGTGGTACAACTTGAGTCTACGCATGGATTGCAAGCATCCGTACCTAGACACGGGGGCTACTCCCATCGGGAGCGCTGACGCGCACCCTATAGAAGAGAATGATACAGACAGAAGAAAAGCAAGAATGATCAAAGAGAAGGACGTCGGAAGAAGACATGCTTCAGTCTCTACCCGAACTATGTTCGGCTAGACACTCGGGGGCTACTGACGTGGGCATTACCCTTCGGGTAACCAATGTTGCCCTACCCTATACAGTCCAGCTGGAGGCCCATGAAGGTACCCGATGGCAAAATGGGCCACTAGGACGGTGCGGCGGATGATTACTTGAAGTACAAGACACGGAAGAAGCCGAACAAGGAAAGTTTAGAGATAGATCTACTGTAAACCTACTCGTACTCGATTAGACCTCTCGAGACCTGGCCACCTATATAAAGACTAGGAGAGGGGCTATCGAGGGACACAATCAATCTTAGCAATCTTAGCCAGCAGAAGCTTAGAACTAGGTTACCCTAGCAATTAGCCATCTCGATGAGATCACAGCCGAACTATTCGGCACCCCATTGTAACCTGTTATCATCATAATCAAGAACAGACAGGCAGAACGTAAGGGTTTTACCTCATCGCGTTCCCCGAACCTGGGTAAATCGCTCTCCCCGCTTGTCTGTGAACCGATGTCTCGTGCCAGCTTGCAGGATTCCATCAACCCTAAGCCCCTATCGGAGGGCATTGTCGAGGAGCACCCTCGACAACAGGAATAGAAGCGTGCGTAGACATCAGTCAGTGGCGCCGCTTCATGGTTGTCCATCACTTATAGCTACTATAACAACTACTTGAAATAAAGCTATTACATGATGAATAGACACGCAGGTCTTTAACAAAAATTAAAGACAACCATTAGGCTCCTGCCGGTTGCCATAATACAACAATGAACATCTCATACATCAAATATAATCATCATCACATCATGGCCATATCACATCACCAAACCCTGCAAAAACAAGTTAGACGCCTCTAATTTGGTTTGCATATTTTACGTGGTTTAGGGTTTTCGAGTAAGATCTAATCTACCTACGAACATGAACCACAACGGTGATACTAGTGTTGACAATAGAAGTGCAAATTACAATCTTCACTATGGTGGGAGAGACAGACACCCGCAAAGCCACTTATGCAATACAAGTTGCATGTCAAGCGTGGAGCAAGTCTCATGAGACGCGGTCATGTAAATTTAGCTCGGGCCGCTTCATCCCACCATCCCGCAAGAAGCAAAGTACACAAACTAAAGCAACAAAAGCATCACCGCCCACAAAACCATTGTGTTCTACTCGTGCAACAGATCTATGCACAGACATGGCTCTGATACCACTGATGGGGTTCGTAGCATAGAAAACAAAAATTTTCCTACCGCAAAGACGAATAAATCCAAGATCTAATCTATGGAACACCCAAGATCTAATCTACAAGATCGAAGCAACGAGACGAAGATGAGACTAACCCTCGAAGATTCCAAAGCTTACGAGATTAATCTCGTTGTTGGTGTAGACGATCGTCCCCGGTGCTGCAATCCGGCAGCACTTCCGTACTCGGTCGCGCGTACGGTGTCAATGAAGCTCCTTCCTCTCCCGTTCTAGCAGGCAGCGGAGGTGTGGTAGATCTCCTCCAAATTCCAGCAACACGACGGCGTGGTGGTGGAGGTGGAGGAAGAAAACTGCAGGGCTTCGCCTAAGCCGGAGCAGCGTATGGTGGAGGGAGAGGCGGCCAGAGGAGGGACTAATGATGGGGTGTGATGGCCGGCCACCCCCTCCCCTCTTTATATAGGGGGCCAGTCAGCTGGGGTGGCCCCCTTCCCATCTAGGGTTAGGGGGGGCGGCGGCCAAAGGGGGGAGAGGGCTTTCCCCTCCCCCAAGTTGATCCCCCCTAGGAAACCATAGGGGTTTGGCCGGCCTGGGCCTTGGGGGGCATGTGCCCCCGGCCCATTAGGCCAGGGAGAATCCCCTCGGCCCATGCTAGGCCTCCTAGGTCGTGGGCCCCATGGTGGACCCCTCCGGAACCTTCTAGAACCTTCCAGTCAACCACCGGAAAAATCTCGAACATTTCCGAAACCCAGAAATCAACTTCCCTTATATGAATCTTATTCTCCAGACTATTCCGGACCTCCTCGTGACATCCTGGATCACATCCGAGACTCCGAACAAACTTCGTCTCCATACCATATTCAAATCTACTTATGCGACATCGAACCTTAAGCGCGTCACCCTACGGTTCGCGAACTATGCAAACATGGTCAAGACTCCTCTCCGAGCAATAACCAATAGCGGGATCTGGAGATCCATAATGGCTCCCACATATTCAACGATGACTTAGTGATCGATTGAACCATTTACATACGATGCCAATTCCCTTTGTCACACGATATTTTACTTGTCCGAGGTTTGATCATCAGTATCTCCATACCTTGTTCAACCTCGTTACCGACAAGTACTCTTTACTCGTACCACGGTATGTCATCTCTCATGATCTAATCTTGTGCTTGCAAGCTAATCAGACGACATTCCACCGAGAGGGCCCAGAGTATATCTATCCGTCATCAGGATGGACAAATCCCACTATTGATCCATATGCCTCAACTCACACTTTCCAAATACTTAATCCCATCTTTATAACCACCGAATCTTTATGCGGGAGTCTATAAATTATACGTCCCTTGCTTGAATCATAACGACTTACTTCAATTTTGACCCTATCCCCCATCAGTATTCGTATAGAACTAGAACGGATCTTTCCTGAAATATAGCCCAGGATGATGGTATCATTCTCTAGCCGAACGCGAAACATTCCGTTGGGTAGGGCTTCCATAACTAAACCTTCAAAAGTGACTTTTGCTTCTCTCGGGTTTTTTTTCTCTCCTATTTTTTTTTCTGTCATTTTTATTTTTTCTCCTATTTTTCCATTTTTATTTTCAAAATAGGAAGGTCCAGATAGAATTCGGGTACTATAGCCACAACGATTACCATATATAACATAAGACTTCTCAATATGATCAAGAAGAGTGAAAAGTCTAAGCTTGGGGATGCCCCCGTGGTTCATCCCTGCATATTTTAAGAAGACTCAAGCATCTAAACATGGGGATGCCCAAGGCATCCCCTTCTTCATCGACAACCTATCAGGTCACCTCTAGTGAAACTATATTTTTATTCAGTCACATCTTATGTGCTTTGCTTGGAGCGTCTGTTTGTTTTTGTTTTTGTTTGAATAAAATAGGATCCTAGCATTCTTTGTCTGGGAGAGAGACACGCTCCGCTGTTGCATATGAACACATGTGTTCTTAGCTTTATTCTTAATGTTCATTGCAAAGGTTGAACTACTTCGTTCATTGATATATGGTTGGAAACGGAAAATGCCGCATGTGGTAAATGGTATAATGTCTTGAATAATTTGATACTTGGCAATTGTTGTGCTCATATAGATCATGTTTAAGCTCTTGCATCATGTACTTTGCACCTATTAATGAAGAACTACATAGAGCTTGTTAAAATTTGGTTTGCATGATTGGTCTCTCTAAGTCTAGATATTTTCTGGTTGAGGTGTTTGAACAACAAGGAGACGATGTAAAGTCTTATAATGCTTACAATATGTTTATATGTGAGTCTTGCTGCACCATTTTATACTTGAGTTTGCTTCAAACAACCTTGCTAGCCTAGCCTTGTATTGAGAGGGATTCTTCTCGTGCATCCAAATCCTTGAGCCAAAAACTATGCCATTTGTGTCCACCATACCTACCTACCACATGGTTGTTCTCTGCCATTCCAAAGTACATTACTTGAGTGCTACCTTTAAACTTCTATTCTTTGCCTTTACAATACATAGCTCATGGGAAAATAGCCTTAAAAACTATCGTGGTGAAGAATATGTACTTATGTGTATTATTTCTTAATAAGTTGCTTGTTGAGCGGTAACCATGTTTCTGGGGACGCCATCAACTATTACACATTTGTTGAATATCATGTGAGTTGCTATGCATGTTTGTCTTGTCTGAAGTAAGGGAGATTTTCATGATCAAATGGTTTGAGTATGCATATTGTTAGAGAAGAACATTGGGCCGCTAACTAAAGCCATGAATCATGGTGGAAGTTTCACTTTGGACACAAAACCTCAATCTCTTACGAGAATATTATCTGTTGTTGAATGCTTAAGCATTAAAGACGAGTCCATTATCTGTTGTCTATGTTGTCCCGGTATGGATGTCTAAGTTGAGAATAATCAAAAGCGAGAAATCCAATGCGAACTTTCTCCTTAGACCTCTGTACAGGCGGCATAGAGGTACCCCTTTGTGACACTTGGTTGAAACATATGCTATGCAATGATAATCCGTGTTAATCCAAGCTAATTAGGACAAGGTGCGAGCACTATTGGTATACTATGCATGAGGCTTGCAACTTATAGGATATCTTATACATAACACATATGATTTATTACTACCGTTGACAAAATTGTTTCTATGTTTTCAAAATGAAAAGCTCTAGCACAAAAATAGTAATCCATGCTTCCCTCTGCGAAGGGCCATTCTTCTACTTTATTGTTGAGTCAGTTTACCTATTCTTTCTATCTTAGAAGCAAACACTTGTGTAAACTGTGTGCATTGATTCTTACATGTTTACCTATTGCACTTGTTATATTACTTTGTGTTGATAATTATCCATGAGATATACATGTTGAAGTTGAAAGCAACCGCTGAAACTTATATCTTCCTTTGTGTTGTTTCAAAGCTTTCTACTAAGAATTTATTGCTTATGAGTTAACTGTTATGCAAGTCTTATTGATGCTTGTCTTGAAAGTACTATTCATGAAAAGTCTTTGCTATATGATTCAGTTGTTTACTCATTATCTTCATCATTGCTTCGAATCGCTGCATTCATCTCATGTGCTTTACAATAGTATTGATCTAGATTATGATAGCATGTCACTTCAGAAATTATCTTTGTTATCGTTTACCTACTCGAGGGCGAGTAGGAACTAAGCTTGGGGATGCTTGATACGTCTCAAACGTATCTATAATTTCTTATGTTCCATGCTACTTTTATGATGATACTCACATGTTTTATACACACTTTATGTCATTATTATGCATTTTCCGGCACTAACCTATTGACGAGATGCCGAAGAGTCGATTCTTGTTTTCACTGTTTTTGGTTTCAGAAATCCTACAAAGGAAATATTCTCGGAATTGGACGAAATCAACGCCCAGGGGCTTATTTTTCCACGAAGCTTCCAGAAGACCGAGGGAGAAATGAAGTGGGGCCACGGGGCGCCGCCACACTAGGGCGGCGCGGCCTAGAGGGGGCCCGCGCGGCCCTAGCGTGTGGGGCCCCCGTGACTCCTCCGACTCCGCCCTTCTGCCTACTTAAAGCCTTCGTCGCGAAACCCTCTGTACCGAGAGCCACGATACGGAAAACATTCCAGAGATGCCGCCGCCGCCAATCCCATCTCGGGGGATTCAGGAGATCGCCTCCGGCACCCTGCCGGAGAGGGGAATCATCTCCCGGAGGGCTCTTCATCGCCATGATCGTCTCCGGATCGATGTGTGAGTAGTTCACCCCTGGACTATGGGTCCATAGCAGTAGCTAGATGGTTGTCTTCTCCTCATTGTGCTATCATGTTAGATCTTGTGAGCTGCCTATCATGATCAAGATCATCTATTTGTAATGCTACATGTTGTGTTTGTTGGGATCCGATGAATATTGAATACTATGTCAAGTTGATTATCAATCTATCTTATATGTTATTTATGTTCTTGCATGCTCTCCATTGCTAGTAGAGGCTCTGGCCAAGTTGATACTTGTAACTCCAAGAGGGAGTATTTATGCTCGATAGTGGGTTCATGCCTCCATTAAATCTGGGACAGTGACAGAAAGTTCTAAGGTTGTGGATATGCTGTTGCTACTAGGGATAAAACATCGATGCTTTGTCTAAGGATATTTGTGTTGATTACATTACGCACCATACTTAATGCAATTGTCTGTTGTTTACAACTTAATACCGGAAGGGGTTCGGATGATAACCTGAAAGTGGACTATTTAGGCATAGATGCATGCTGGATAGCGGTCTATGTACTTTGTCGTAATGCCCTGATTAAATCTCATAGTACTCATCATGATATATGTATGTGCATTGTTATGCCTTCTTTATTTGTCAATTGCCCAACTGTAATTTGTTCACCCAACATGCTATTTCTCTTATGGGAGAAACATCGCTAGTGAACTGTGGACCCCGGTCCATTCTTTACATCTGAAATACAATCTACTGCAATTGTTCTTTACTGTTCTTCGCAAACAAACATCATCTTCCACACTATACGGTTAATCCTTTGTTACAGCAAGCCGGTGAGATTGACAACCTCACTGTTACGTTGGGGCAAAGTACTTTGATTGTGTTGTGCAGGTTCCACGTTGGCGCCGGAATCCCTGGTGTTGCACCGCACTACACTTCACCGCCATCAACCTTCAACGTGCTTCTTGGCTCCTACTGGTTCGATAAATCTTGGTTTCTTACTGAGGGAAAACTTGCTATTGTACGCATCACACCTTCCTCTTGGGGTTCCCAACGGACGTGTGTTAACTGCACGCATCAACGGGCCGGAAAAAGGTACTCTGTTTTTCAGTTTTCGTTACGGGCTGTGTTCTGCGCCTGCGGGTTCCGAACCCATAAAAGGCAGGGTTTTTCATATGCAACACATACAACAATGTATCTTAATTAATCAAATAATCATCCAAATTATTACAACACATAAATAATTGTCTGAACCAAATTATTACAACAGTTTTGGGAAAATTGAACAAATGTAAAATGTCTCAACCAAATTACAACAACTTCGGGAAAATTGGACAAATGCACAAATGTCTCAACAATGATACATGTTACAAGCAAATGAATGGAATGGTAGGATCAAAGGCGACGGCCATGTCGCTGCCAGTGGTGCATCTTCAGATCATAGACGAGCTGGGCATGGGTACTGGAATTCTCAATCTACCGATGTGCTTCAAGGAAAGCTTCAATGCGATCCGGATTGCGTTGGGGTTCCACTCGGGTGCCAATATTGTCATAGAAGCAAGGCAAGCTCAAGTCTCTTTCATCCTCGATGATCATGTTGTGAAGAATCACACAACATGTCATGATGTTGACAAGGGTTTTCTTGTCCCAAAATCTAGCTGGGCCACAAATAATAGCAAACCTTGCTTGCAAAACACCAAAAGCTCTCTCAATGTCCTTGCGAGCACTAGTAGGAAAACCCTTATAGGCGTAGCTTAGTTCTGTGGCGCACCACTAAAAATGCGCCACAGAATGTTATTTTGTGGCGCACCATGCTAGGTGCGCCACAGAAATAGCTTAATTTTGTGGCGCACTACTGAACATTGCGCCACAGAAATTATAGGGGGCCCACATCCTGCCACCACCAATTATTAGTGTAGGTATTTCTGTGGCGCACATGGCGTGCTGCGCCACAGAAATAACTCTTTCTGTGGCGCACGTGCTTCGGTGCGCCACAGAAGTTGATTCTGTGGCGCACTTGTTCGGGTGCGCCACAGAACTAAGGTAACTTATATCATCGCCCGTGCCCTCCCCCACGCCTGTTCACCTCTCTCCTCTCCCCTCTCCCCTCCCCTCTCCCCTCTCCCCTCTCCTCCGATCCGCCGCGCGCCGCCATGGTCATCGCCATCGCTGTCGCCGCCGCCTTCCTCCGCGAGGGCCGCATGCCGCCACGGTCCTCCCATCCCCGCCACCTGCAGCACAAGCTACCGCTACGGCGAGGAGGGGCCGCCGCGAGGAGGGGCCGCCGTCGCGTGAAGGTGGAGGAGCCGCCGCGTCCTCCTCCTCCTCCACCGCTGCCGTCGTCGTCAACCTCCTCCTCCACCCCTGTCGTCGGTGAACTCTCTCCCCTCCCCTCCCCTCCCTCTTCCTCTCCCGCGCGAGCACAAAGTGCTCGACGAAATGCACGTGTGCTGCTCTGGTTGTGCTGCTGTTGCTGTTGCTGTTGATGTGCTACTGGATGCAATCTATCTATCTATCCTAGCTTGATGTCATTGTTGCTGCAGCTAGATGCATGCTCTGGTTGTGTCTTTCTTGCTGTTGATGTCTCTGTTGCTGTTGATCTATCTATCCTAGCTTGTTGTCATTGTTGCTGCAGCTAGATGCATGCTCTTGCAGCTTCTCACCATTCCTGGTGAACTATACTGTTGCTATTGCTTGTGTGTCCATGCTCTAAATGGTCAAATGATCATCATGTGCTAGTGATTTACTTACTGGTTCTGGATGCATTGTTGCTGTTGCTCTGGATGCATTGCTGTTGTTGCTCTGGATGCATTGCCCCTAATTGTTATTGATGAACCATGTGATGGTAATGATTCAATTTAATTCAATGATGTTAATTTGATGTCTGAACCTGTACAAGGTAATGAAGACTTGCTCACTTGGTATTGCTTGCTAGTTGGACATTTGGTTGGTTTTGATGCTACTGGTTCATTTAAATGCATGAAATTCTACTATGGTATGCTACTGTGGTATCCTTGTGAAGAAAATGATGGATTCTTGTGAGCTTATGGTATGCTACTATGCTACTGTGGTATCCTTGTGAAGATTTACTTGATGGATTGTTGTGAGCTTATGGTATGCTACTATGCTTATAATGCTCTGATTAGTGGGGATGCTTATTGGATCATGTGCATATAGTTCATATAGTTCCCTAAAAAGAAAGAATGCTCCCTGGCCAGATGCTTGATGTCTTGGCTCAGCCAATGATGCAAAGGCTGAGGCAAAAACTTGGATAAGAACAGATACTAAAATGTGTGATTTAAATGGAATGCTTATGATGGTATACTAAAATAGAGATATTCACATTAGGGAATCATGTAAATGAATGCCACTGTGGTATCCTTTGAAGAAAATGGACCGTACACTTGGGGGTGGCGTAAGTGAGCCTGGTAAGATAGCACAAATATCAATCTCTTGTGCATCGGACTTGGTCTCACTTACGCCATCCCTAAATGTTAAGACTTGTGTTGACAAACAATGTATGAGGCATTTATTCCATTTCTCTTGTGCATCAGACTTGTTGGTCTCACTTTCTTCCATTTTAATCATAGTAGGAACCGGATGAAGACCCCGATGCAAGCGAGCCTGGTGGGTAGAGAGGAGGGAGCAAAGGAGGAACCGGATGAAGACTAGCTACTTTGTATCTCGAAATTGTGAATTTTGTATGAATTAAGAGTTGTATGCAAAACATTTGACACTTGCCACTATATATGTATCTCGATCGGGCTCTAAGTACTGTGATGATGATGTCTACATTATATATGTGCAATGTACATGCTATTTATATTATATCTGCATATTTCTATATGTTGTTGTATATAACCTGTATATTGCTGTCTATAAACTGCATGTGTATAGCAGGCAGCACAAAATCGTGTATAATACAAGCAAGTTTTGTGGCGCACTGAAAATCAATTCTGTGGCGCACCCTTTTCTGTGGCGCACCCAAGCACCCGTGCGCCACAAAAACCTTAATTCTGTGGCGCATGGGTCGGTGCGCCACAGAAACCTTATTTTTGTGGCGACGTTTCTGTGGCGCACCCCCCATGCGCCACAGAATCCATTTTTAGTGCGCCACTGATGAGGCTTTTCCTACTAGTGGAGATGCTTCTTGAGCCTTGGCAAATTCAGCTTCTATTCTATCTTGGGGATACTTGACAGACTTAACAAAATTTGCCCAATCCGGATAGATGCCATCGGCTAGGTAATATCCCATTGTGTACTCATTGTTCATGACCTTATAGTTGCAAGTGAGTGCTTCCCCATTTGCTAATTTAGCAAACAAGGGAGACCTTTGCAGGACGTTGATGTCATTGAGTGTCCCCGGCAAACCAAAAAAGCAGTGCCAAATCCACAAATCTTGTGATGCTACGGCCTCAAGGACAATGGTTGCATCTTTGCTCTTGCCACAGTGCTGTCCATGCCATGCTTTTGGACAATTCTTCCATGTCCAATGCATACAATCAAGACTACCAAGCATGCCAGGCCAACCTCTTTTCTCATTTATCTCCATCAACCGTTTGGTGTCATCCTCGTTGGGAGCTCGGAGATACGTAGGCCCGTACAACTTGATAATCATGTGAGCAAACCTGCGGACTGACTCCGTGGTAGTATCTTCGCCAATTCGAAGATACTCGTCGGTGTAATCCGCAGGGATGCCATACGCAATGACCCTCATGGCAGCAGAGATCTTTTGGAAAGCGCTGAAACCCATCACCCCGGTGGCATTCCTACGTTGCTTGAAGTAATTCGAATGCAATTCGCAGTCCTTGATGATTCGGACGAACAAGCTACGCCGCATGCGATACCTCCTACGGAACATATGGGCAGGATAGGTAGGTACCTCGGCGAAATAGTCCTCCATCAGCTGCTCGTGGCCGAGGAGGCGATTCCGCGGGATGTGGTTCCGGCCGAACACGGAGCCGCGCCTCCGATTCAGCAGCTTCGCGCGATCCTCCAGGTCCTTGACGGCGAGGAGGAGCATGGTGGCCTCCAAGTCGTCGTCCTGGAGCAGCTCTTCGAGGTCGGAATCGTCGGAGCTCGACGAATCCGACAGATCGAAATCGTCGCCCGAGCTCATCCTCGATTCCGACGGAGCAGCGGCGGCGGCGGTGGGGGCGGCAGCCGGAGTTGGGCGAGGAACAGTGGACGGGGTGCGGGGCGACCGGCGCTACGCCCGGGTTGCGTGGCTCGGGCGAATCGGGCGGGGCGGCGGCAGAGTGTGGTGGCGGCATGGGGAGCGTGGGGGAAGGAGCGAGCGAGCGGTTGCGTCAGCTGAAACTTCAGCGCGCCCTAGATAGGGATCGAGCGTTCGGTTCGCTCGATCGACCCCTACAAATACATGCTGTTTTGAGTTTTCGGTCTCGGCCCGAAAAAATATTTTTGGTTTTGGGCCGTTTTCGGTCACTGATCGGCGCCGTTTTTCGCCCCGAACCCGTAAAACGGCGGTTATTTTTCGGTTTTGGCCCGTTTACTTCGAAGGCATCAAAGAATGCTGAGATGGAGAAGACAATAAGATCAACAGAGGTATATATAATTTAGCTGTTATGCATGTAACTTTGTACAAGTGTATACCATATATGCCGATTCAAATCTTACGGACACACTATTGATTATAACAGGACATCCCAGGAGCCCCAAACATAAAGATGTACTCGAGAGACGATCTGATGAAGAACAACTTTGGTGCTCACGAAGGTGACGATCATGATATATGAGGATGATGATGAAGATGAGGAGGATAACTTCAGAAGAAGGAAAAATCAATCATACAATGGTGTAATCATAAGTAGATAGGCAAACTTCAGAAAAACAGCGTGATGCAGATACAGTTCTGGAAGCTGGAGCATATCTTGTATGCATGGCAGCAGGCCAGCAGCTGAGCGATCAAAGGATGTCGACGCGCAGACTGTTGACCAGGGTCTTCTCACCCGCGATTGGTACAATCGTGATGTCCAGAGTCGTGTCCCGGCCGCAGTTGAGGTCCGCGATGATCTCTCGCAGATTGAGGCGGTACGACACATCCTGGTTCTCCATCATGCGGCCGCGGTCGCCACGGCCGCGTCCACGGTCATCGTCACGGCCGCGGTCGCCGCCACGGCCGCGTCCACGGTCATCGTCACGGCCGCGATCGCCGCCACGGCCGCGTCCACGGTCATCGTCACGGCCACGATCGCCACGGCCACGGTCGCTGCGGCGGCCACGGTCATCATCACGGCCACGATCGCCACGGCCGCGGCCGCGGTCGTCGTCCCGCCGATCGCGGCGGCCACGGCCGCGACTGAAACGGCTGCCGTCATCGTCGTCGCCACTGCTGTGCGGAACGTACATGAAGCTTCCTACATACTCGCTGTTCTTGGGCCCCACTATCCCCTCCTGGCCCCTAGGCACGTTTAGGAGCACGTTGAATTTGGCGAACTGGCAGGGGTCGACCGTGAGGTCGAACACCAGCACCTCCGGTGCCTTCCTGCTGCTGCCGCCAGCGGCCTGGGCCTTCTGCGGCCTCGCCACCGTCACGTACTGGTTCTGGCCATTGTTGAGAGTTAAGGGGAACGACGAGGCAGGGGTAACAGGTTTCTGGGTGCTGACCGGGCGGTTGATTACGGTGGACGGCACGGGGCGCTTCTGCAACCACTCCAGGTTCCTCTTCTCCTGGTACGTGTACCCGAGCTTGCCGTTGTCTAGGACGTCCTGGACACTGATGCGCACCGGCCGCTTCATCTCGTCGTAGAAGACGAAGCTGGTGTCGAGCCACTCCTTGTAGGGGAGGTTGTCGCGGCCTAGCGTGGTTGTCCACAGGTGCCACATGCGATCAACGTTGGAGTGGTTGCAGTAGAACACGGGGTCGCGTGCCGCCGTCTTCAGGCTCCCCATGTCTCCCCCAGCCCAGATGTGTGCCGCCGTGTGTGCCCCGTTCTCCAGTGACCCGGTGAACTTCGCATCAAACGCGCAGAACTTGTTGCCGAAAAATTCCTCCGGCGTGTCCACGGTCATCTGAAAAGAGAGAGGCATGTACACAAGTTTACCAATATATAAGCATAACAGTGCAGGTAAAAAAAAAAGCATGACAGTGGGTGCATGCTCATAGCCACACAAAGATCTTGTCTTTTCTTATGTTTGGATCCCCTTCAAAAAGATCACGTAAATACAGTTACAATATAGTACTACATTTTGAAAAGAAAAATATGCCTTGCTGCATTAAACGACATAATTAAACTTATTTGGGCACAGAGTGGGATCTCGGATCCGATATATCACCTGATATCCAAGGTCGATCTCTGATATGAGTATGGCGAAGCCAAACTGATATGATCCAAGATACCGATATTTTGAACCAGTGTAACTTCTAGATTCTACAATTGTACTACGTGACTTTCCTTCGTTGAACTAACTTGATAACTTGCAACTCACTTCAGTATCTCACGGTTCACACAAAATCGGGTATATTATGTGGTCGTGTCCAAACATAGTACATAACGTGCTTGTAGTAATCTATTTTTTTTCCTTTTCTCAGTTGCTTAATTAGGATATATTCAGTTTCCTATATTTTTGGGAATTCTGGATTACCAGAAACTGTTCATATGTAATCCTAAATTACGTTATTGTATCTAATGAGAATTTAGTAAACAAACATAACAATTCTACAGTACTTTATTTAGCGTCAAATGTTATTACCGTAATCGTTTTGTGAATCATGTGAGTTTTGTAAAGGCCGCGCGCATGCCAGCACTGCTCACCTGACGATACATGCTGTAGAGATTGTTCTCCAGGAGGCATAAAGCGTCGCCGGTGCACTCAGGTTCAGGAAGGTTTTTTTGCTTTGCGGGCCCCAGGTTGAGATCCATGAAGGAGCGGAGGTGTGCCTGGTTGCGATTGGCGTTGAAGAGCGGGGAGGACTCATTCAGGAATATGGAGGGCAGCATCATCCCTTCCGGGGAGTCCCAATTCCAGTAGGGCAGCGCGAAAGTGGGGTCGCCGATGAGGTCGCCGAGGATGCGCTCGAAGAAGTAGATGTACATGCGATGCCACGGCGCGAAGATGGAGGAGAAGTGCACGTCGAACGTGACATCGGGGCTGCCCGACGACACCACGTTGTAGTGTTTGTCGCAGTAGGCCTCGTGGATCCCCGACTGGTTGTAGTAGCTGCGCGGGTCGTCCTCGTCCAGCTCCTTCATCCTACGGATGGCCTCCTCGAACTTCTTCACGTACGCGTCGTCTAGCTCGTGCGCCGGCCGGCGGACGCGAGGCGGCCCACTCGGTAGTGGCAGGCTCTTGAAGTCGATGACCTTCGTGGCGTCGTACTCGGCGGGGCAGTCGAAATCGTCCGTCAAGCTGCATTTCAGCACCTCGGCCGTGATGGGCACGCTCGCGCACACTGGCTCGGCGTCAGCGGCGAGCGCGAGGCCGAGCTTTGTGCTTGTGACAGCGGCGAACCCGGAGAGGCCGAAAAGGACGTCCCGGCGGTCGATGTTGCGGCGGACCTGCTGGTTTTCGTCGCCGCCACTACCAGACGTGGCTGCGGCTCTGCACGACAGGCGGCGGCCCTGCAACTTGCCGATGGAAGGACCGGTGCCGTGCTTACTTGGAGGAAGCAGGCATCCAGAGGAGGCCGAGGCTATAGGCGAGCACACGAAGCTGGAGGCGCTCGACATGGCCACCGATATACTAGAGAATGTGTGCTCTACTATTTGCGTGCTTATACCCATGCCCCGTGGATGTGTATTTATAGTGGCGTATGCATGACCTGCGTTTCTTTTTCTATTTGTTTTCACATACGAAGGGAAAAATAGCTCCGGGTTCCACTATTATTTATCACAAAGCTAACATAATATCCCTGCGTTCCTACGGGTACAACATCTTTCGCATGCGAGTTTTGATAATAATGAAACAAAGTAATACAGAAAACACATACCGTAACGAGAACATGATAAGAGCATGATAATATAAAAGATCCTAATTGTGTTAGAGCATTCCAGTCATATTTACATGAATTTAATATGTTAATTTCCATAACTAAACTGTACCAGAGTAGGACAGGGGGAAAGTTTATCTTCATAAAACCTACTGAATTTCAGTTTTTTTCCGAAACGGGGAAGCCCCAGCCTCTGCATCAAAGCGATGCATATGGCTTTTATTTATATCTTATTCAACAAGGATTTGTCAAGATCATACATCACCAAACCCGATGCCACCACCCAACACCTAGAAACCCGATAATGGGTGAAGTAACATGTTGTTAGGGTCTTTGCCCTAAAAACATAAACAAACGCCCCACCAGCTAAAAATCAAGGGCATCCCTGAGTCGCCCTATGGTGAAAACAGGAGCACACACTCGGCATAGCGGACCCTTAGCAAGCACCTTTGCCCTCGCCTCAAAAGTCATCACCACCATCGAACCGCTAGTTCATCTTTAGGGAAGAGATCCGCATAGCCCTTTGCTAGTCTTGTTGACGACGACACCATGAAAGATATGTCGTGCATAGCACCTGCCGAACATGCATGACTCAGTGTAGCACCTATCAGCCAAGCATGACTTGACATCTCTTCCTACAACCTCTGTCCACCGGCGCTGCTCCACAAACGATGCTCCCAAGAGCGAAAACGACACCACAGTGCCACCATCATCCGGTCTGAAAGACTAGGGTTTCCCCAGGAGCAACACGAGTAGGTCGACATTCATTGCTCGGCGATGCCTACATCACGGTAAGGACGTAGAACGCCGCCATCGCCCATCAAACGGCTCGGTTTTCACTGGCAACAATGTCTTCCCAACTCATAGCCAAGACTAGATGACGGATCTCGCGATCCGACAACCCAGCCTCAGGCCGACCACCTCCGATGTAGGAGATGAACACCACCACCATGACGCGGGAGAAGCCTTGACATGGAACTCACCGGCCCCAGCCGATGTCGATCGCGCCGCCAAGGCCTCCGGATCCGCCGCAATTGGGGTCAACCCCGCCGCCAGCTGCTTCACCAAACGCCACCAAGCTGCTGCCATCACTAGTAGGAAAAGTCTCATCAGTGGCGCACGAAAAAATGATTCTGTGGCGCATGGGCGGTGCGCCACAGAAACTTCACCACAAAATAAGGTTTCTGTGGCGCACCGGACCATGCGCCACAGAATTAAGGTTTCTGTGGCGCACTGGCAGTGGTGCGCCACAAAAATAAGGTGTTCTGTGCCGCATATGAACCAGCTGCACCGCAGAAATAGGTGTGCCACTGAATTCTATTTTGGCGCGCCACAGAACAATGTACATGTATACTCGATTTTGTGCTCCCTGGTGTATTATAAAGGTTTTATACATGTTTTGTACACAATATACATGTATAATATAGACAGATAGACAGATATAATATGGACACATATAACATAGCAACATTATACATCATCATCACAGTACTTAGAGCCCGATCGAGATACATATATAGTGGCAAGTGTCAAATGTTTTGCATACAACTCTTAATTCATACAAATTTCACAATTGCGAGATACAAAGTAGTCTTCATCCGGTTCCTCCTTTGCTCCCTCCTCTCTGCCCACCAGGCTCGCTTGCATCGGGGTCTTCATCCGGTTCCTACTATGATTAAAATGGAAGAAAGTGAGACCAACAAGTCCGATGCACAAGACAAAATGGAATAAATGCCTCATACACTGTTGGTCAACACAAATACTATGGTCAGAAACCATAGTTGCAGTATACGCCGCAGTATACTTTGCAGAAGGGCCCCCCTTTCCCCGGCCGCCGTTCCGTGAACGGGTCCTTGACGAGACAACAACACCGATCTGCCTCTCCGGCGCAGAACCACGGCAGTCCCAGCCGCCTCCCTTGTGGCCGCGTCTCCTGCGCTCTTCTCCATGGCCGGACCACGATTGGATTCACCGGGGGAATAATGATAATCGTCATCACCACTATCGTCAGACTCCACAGGTGCATAGCAGTTTGCAGCAGATGCCACTTTTCTTCCCTCGCCGTCCAGTGAACGAGTCCTTGATGCAAAGACCGTGTCGGCCTGCCCAGCATTATGTCGGCCCGTGTTGCCGCGCTTCAGGCCGTGTGTCCCGCGCCCTACACTCTTCGCCTTCTTGCCCGGTGAACCAATATACTGATCGTTCGAATAAGGAAACCGATGACGACCGGTCGCAATTACGATCGGCCGTCATCGGTTTCCTTATTCCAACGATCAGTCTATTGGTTCACCGGGCAAGAAGGCGAACAGTGCAGGGCGCGGGAGACACGGCCTGAAGCGCGACAACAGGGGTCGGCATGATGCTGGGGAGGCCGGCACGGTCTTTGCATCAAGGACTCGTTCACTGGACGGCGAGAGAAGAAAAGTGGCATCTGCTGCAAAGTACTCTGCACCTGTGGAGTCTGACGATAGTGGTGATGGCGATTATCATTATTCCCTCGGTGTGTCCAATCGTGGTCCGGCCATGGAGAAAAGCGCAGAGCGCAGGAGACGCGGCCACAATGGAGGCGGCTGGGACTGGCGTGGTTCTGCGCCGGAGAGGAAGGTCGGCGTTGTTGTCTCGTCAAGGACTCGTTCACGGAACGGCGGCCGGGGAAAGGGGGGCCCGTCTACAAAGTATATTGCGGCGTATAGGTGACCAAACATTCTAATCATCAGCACTAAAATGGAAGAAAGAGCCAAGTGGTATCTCAACTAGATATCATATGCCTCATACTTTGTCGGTCAAAAAAATATTAACATTCAGGGATGGGGTCAGCGAGGCTAGGTAGGATGCACAAGAGATTGATATTTGTGCCATCACACCAGGCTCGCTTGCTCCACCCCTGAGTGTACAAGTGACCAAACATTCTAATCATTGGCCAATGCAATTAAGAAGTGCCAACTCAAATAATAGACAACTGAATAGTATGAACTAAATGGAATAATTCATACTTTGTTGGTCGAAAAAAATATTAACATTTAGGGATGGAGTAAGTGAGGTCAGGTAGGATGCACAAGATATTGATATTTGTGCCATCACACTAGGCTCACTTGCTCCACCCCTGCTTGTGACAGTAAAGCACACGTCCGTTGGGAACCCCAAGAGGAAGGTATGATGAGTACAGCAGCGAGTTTTCCCTCAGTAAGAAACCAAGGTTATCGAACCAGTAGGAGATGAAGATCACGTGAAGGTTGTTGGTGAAGGAGTGTAGTGCGGCGCAACACCAGGGATTCCGGTGCCAACGTGGAACTTGCACAACACAATCAAACTACTTTGCCCCAACTTAACAGTTAGGTTGTCAATCTTACCGGCTTGCTGAAAACAAAGGATTAAACGTATGGTGTGGAAAATGATGTTTGCTTGCAGAAAACAAAAGAGAACAATGATTGCAGTAGGTTGTATTTCAGATGTAAAAGAATGGACCGGGGTCCACAGTTCACTAGTGGTGTCTCTCCAATAAGATAAATAACATGTTGGGTAAACAAATTACAGTTGGGCAATTGACAAATAGAGAGGGCATAACAATGCACATACATATCATGATGACTACTATGAGATTTACTTAGGGCATTACGACAAAGAACATAGACCGCCATCCAGCATGCATCTATGCCTAAAAAGTCCACCTTCGGGTTAGCATCCGCACCCCTTCCAGTATTAAGTTGCAAGCAACAGACAATTGCATTAAGTACTGTGCGTAATGTAAACAATACAAATATCCTTAGACAAAGCATTGATGTTTTATCCCTAGTGGCAACAGCACATCCACAACCTTAGGGGTTGCTGTCACTCCCCCAGATTCAATGGAGACATGAACCCACTATCTAGCATAAATACTCCCTCTTGGAGTTACAAGTATCAACTTGGCCAGAGCCTGTACTAGCAACGGAGAGCATGCAAGATCATACACAACACATATATGATAGATCAATAATCAAATTGACATAGTATTCCATATTCATCGGATCCCAACAAACACAACATGTAGCATTACAAATAGATGATCTTTATCATGATAGGCAGCTCACAAGATCTAAACATGATGACACAATAGGAGAAGACAACCATCTAGCTACTGTTATGGACCCGTAGTCCAAGGATGAACTACTCATGCATCGGTCCGGAGGCGGGCATGGTGATGTAGAGCCCTCCGGTGATGATTCCCCTCTCCGGCAGGGTGCCGGAGGAGATCTTCTGAACCCCCGAGTTAGGGTTGACGGCGGCGGCGTCTCTGGAACTGTTCTGGTATTTTGGCTCTCGGTACTAGGGTTTTCGGGGACGAAGGAATAAATAGGCGAAGGGGCAGCATCGGGGGAGCCAGGGGGCTCCCTCCCCACGTCACGGCGCGGCTGTGGGCCCCCCGCGCCGCCATATGGGGAGGGCCCCCTGCTGGCCTTCCCCGACTCTTCTTCGGTCTTCTAGAACACTCCATGGAAAATATGGCCGTGGGCTTTTGTTTCGTCCAATTCCGAGAATATTTATAACACAACTTTTCTGAAATCAAAAACAGCAGAAAATAGGAACTGGCACAGTGGCATCTTGTTAATAGGTTAGTCCCAGAAAATGCATAAAAACATTATAAAGTGTGAATAAAACATGCAGGTATTGTCGTAAAACTAGCATGGAACATAAGAAATATAGATACGTTGGAGACGTATCAAGCATCCCCAAGCTTAGTTCCTACTCGCCCTCGAGTAGGTAAACGATAAAAAGAATAATTTCTGAAGTGACATGATACCAACATAATCTTGATCAATACTATTGTAAAGCATATAAGATGAATGAAGTGACTCAAAGCAATGGTCTATAGTTTGCTAACAAAAATATAATGACTAAACAACTGAATCATATAGCAAAAACTTTTCATGAATAGTACTTTCAAGACAAGCATCAAAAAGTCTTGCATAAGAGTTAACTCATAAAGCAATAGATTCTTAATACAAGGTTTTGAAGCAACACAAAATAATATTTAAGTTTCAGCAATTGCTTTCAACTTCAACATGCATATCTCATGGATAATTGTCAACACAAAGTAATATAAAAAGTGCAATAAGAAAGCATGTAAGAATCAATGCACACAGTTGACACAAGTGTTTGCTTCTAAGATAGAAAGAAGTAGGTAAACTGACTCAACATAAAGTAAAAGAAAGGTCCTTCGCACAGGGAAGCAGGGATTAAATCATGTGCTAGAGCTTTTCAAGTTTTGAAATCATATAGAGAGCATAAAAAATAAAGTTTTGAGAGGTGTTTGTTGTTGTCAACGAATGGTAGTGGGCACTCTAACCCCCTTGTCAAACAGACTTTCAAAGAGCGGCTCCCATGAAGGACGTTATCTCTACCAGCAAGGTAGATCATCCCTCTTCTCTTTTGTTTACACATGTATTTTAGTTTTATTTATAGATGACACTCCTCCCAACCTTTTGCTTTCACAAGCCATGGCTAACCGAATCCTCGGGTGCCTTCCAACATTTCACATACCATGGAGGAGTGTCTATTGGAAAATTAAGTTGCTTACTGATAAATCAGGGCAAAACATGTGAAGAGAATTATTAGTGAAAGCTAATTAATTGGGGCTGGGCACCCCGTTGCCAGCTCTTTTCGCAAAATTATTGGATAAACGGATGTATATGCCACTAGTCCATTGGTGAAAGTCTGCCCAACAAGATTGAAAGATGAAACACCACATACTTCCTCATGAGCTATGAAACATTAACACAAATAAGGAGTAATAAAGTTTTGAATTGTTTAAAGGTAGCACATGAAGTATTTACTTGGAATGGCAGAAAAATACCACATAGTAGGTAGTTATGGTGGACACAAATGGCATAGGTTTGGCTCAAGGTTTTGGATGCACGAGAAGCATTCCCTCTCAGTACAAGGCTTTGGCTAGCAAGGTTGTTTGAAGCAAACGCAAGTATAAACCGGTACAGCAAAACTTACATAAGAACATATTACAAGCATTATAAGACTCTACACTGTCTTCGTTGTTGCTCAAACACTTTTACCAGAAAATATCTAGACCTTAGAGAGACCAATCATGCAAACCAAATTTCAACAAGCTCTACGGTAGTTCTTCACTAATAGGTTTAAACTACATGATGCAAGAGCTTAAACATGATCTACTTGAGAGCTCAAAACAATTGCCAAATTATTCAAGACAATATACCAACTACCACATGAAGCATTTTCTGTTTCCAACCAAATAACAACAAGTGCTGCGGCTTTCAGCTTTCGCCACAAACATGAAAAATAAAACGAAGAACACAAGTGTTCAAATAAAAAGCGGAGCGTGTCTCTCTCCCACACAAGCATGTTAGGATCCGATTTATTAAGAAAACTTAAAATAACAAACGAAAATAAAAGCACACGGACGCTCCAAGTAAAGCACATAAGATGTCAAGGAATTAAAATATAGTTTCACTAGAGGTGACCTGATAAGTTTGATGAAGAAGGGGATGCCTTGGGCATCCCCAAGCTTAGACGCTTGAGTCTTCTTGAAATATGCAGGGATGAACCACGGGGGCATCCCCAAGCTTAGACTTTTCACTCTTCTTGATCATATTATATCATCCTCCTCTCTTGATCCTTGAAAACTTCCTTCACACCAAACTCAAAGCAATCTCATTAGAGGGTTAGTGCATAATTAAAAATTCACATGTTCAGCAAGGACACAATCATTCCCAACACTTCTAGACATTACCCAAGGCTACTGAAATTTAATGGAGCAAATAAATCCACTCAAATACAGTAAAAGAGGCAATGCGAATTAAAAAGGCAGAATCTGTCAAAAACAGAATAGTACGTAAAGGCGATTTTTTTCGAGGAACTTAACATGCTCAGATGGAAAAGCTCCAGTTGAACGAAAGTTGCATACATATCTGAGGATTACTCATGAATTTTTTAAGAATTTTTAGATTTTTCTACAGAGATAAAAGCTCAAATTCGTGATAGCTAAAAATCTGTTTCTGCGCAGAAATCCAAATCTAATATCAACTTTCTATCAAAGACTTTACTTGGCACAACAATGCAAGAAAATAAAGATACAAAGGTATTGCTACAGTAGTAACAAGCACCTTGACTCAAATATAAAACAGAAATTGCAGAAATAAAATAATGGGTTGTCTCCCATAAACGCTTTTCTTTAACGCCTTTCAGCTAGGAGCAGAAAGTGAAAATCAAGTAACATCAAGAGAAGAAGAATTAACATTATTACCAAGGGCTTTACACCTACCCTTTTACTCTTATTCTTACTCTTTGGTCTAGGGAATACATGACAGCATCCGGGTGTAGAGGTAAAATTTAGAGTGCCTTTTCCCACATCTACGGTTGCTCCCAAGAGTTTCAGCAGGGATCTTCCAAGTGTGATTTGTCCTGTCCATACACATTCAATAACGAGATAATCAGTGGATACCGTTCTTCCAAGAAAGGTTGTGAACACACCTTCAGCTATCCCCTTAGGAATTATCAGCAAGAGTTATTCCTTCTCCACCTTCAGTAAGTCCCCAAACTTTCAAAGATTCATAAATACTTTTAGGCATAACGCAAAACTCAGACATAATATCACAACGGGCATAAAAGGTTTCACCAGGGACCCACATTGAAGGTTCAAAGTTTACTGGAACATAATCATAATATTCACGAATCTGATTATACCCTTCTTTTAAACAAGATATATTTTTCTCGGGAGTGTTTAATCTATCATGAATGCTAGCAAGAGATGAATCAAATTTATTAGCTGAGCTAGATGATGCAACCAATTTTTTTATGGCATTAAAAGCTTGATCCCCATCGCAGTGAAGGAAATCTCCTCTCACTACAGCATCCAAAGCATATCTATAGCGAAGAATAAGCCCAAAATAAAAGTTACTAAGAAGCAGGCTTAGAGTCATTTTAGGTTCAGTTTTACCATAAGAATCAAAAATTCTAGACCAAGCTTCTTTAAAACTCTCCTCATCCCCTTGTTTAAAAGTAAAGATCAATTCCTCAGGTGACAGAGTAACAAGTACAGGACTAGACATGATAACAAAATAAATTAAATGCAAGTAACTAATTTTTTGTGTTTTTGATATAAAGAAAGCAAACAAGACAGAAAATAAAATAAAGCAAGACAAATAAACAAAGTAAAGAGATTGGGTGTGAGAGACTCCACTTGCAGCGTGTCTTGATCTCCCCGGCAACGGCGCCAGAAAAGTAGCTGCTTGTGACGGTAAAGCACACGTCCGTTGGGAACCCCAAGAGGAAGGTATGATGAGTACAACTGACGTGGGCATTACCCTTCGGGTAACCGGCATTGCCCTATCCTGTGCGATCTAACTGGAGGCCCATGAAGGTACTCGATGGCAAGGCGGGCCACTTGGATGGTGCAGCAGAAGATTCCTTGGCGGGCAAGACAAGGAAGGAGCCGAACAAGGAATGTTTAGAGATAGGACTACTGTAAACCTAGTCGTACTCGGTTAGATCTCTTGAGACCTGGCCTCCTATATAAAGGCCAGGAGAGGGGCTGTCGAGGGACACAATCAATCTTAGCAATCTTAGCCACCAGAAGTCTAGAGCTAGGTCGCCGCAGCACTTAGTCTCTCGACGAGATCTCAGCCGAACCCTTCGGCACCCCATTGTAACCCAGTATTCTTATAATCAAAGATCAGACAGGCAGGACGTAAGGGTTTTACCTCATCAAGGGCCCCGAACCTGGGTAAATCGCTCTCCCCGCTTGTCTGCGAACGATGTCTCGTGTCAGCCTACAGGATTCCATCAACCCTAGGCCCCAATCGGAGGGCATTGCCGAGGAGAACCCTCGACAATTGGCGCCGTCTGTGGGAAGCCTGTTGGCACCAGACAAGTCATCGGCAGTACCAGTCACATCTGCGGCGTTCTTACTCGAGTCACCGACGCCATCAGATCCGAAAGGCTCGATCCGCTGCGGATCCTTCGAGTTCGTACCACATCCCGAGGCACCGCACCTGATCCCTGCAGAATCGTGCGGCGGCATGAATACTACTTTTGGTGGTGTCCACTTCATCATCGACTCTGGAGGCTTCCTTCGCCTCCCTAGGACAAGTGCATCTAGCCCGAGGACCTCAGTTTCGGCAGGTGTCATTCCGGCAACAACCCTGGAAGTTCCATCCAGAAACATGCAAGAAGGCAAGCGAAGAAGTTTCGACGTCACAACGGGGCGAAGGAAAAGACGAAGGGACTTGTGCCGCAAAGAGGAAGAACGAATAGCAACTCGCCCTCATCAGTTCGAACGAGGATGCCAGGACACGCAATCGATCCAGGGCCGCACTCGCTCACCGTATCTATCGGCTACGAAGCAGCTCGAGGCACCGTGTTACCTTCACTCTTACATCGATCCGAAGGATGGTCGAGAGAAATCTAGCCACCTGCTAAGGGACTGCCGATATTTCCTGGTAATTCGGCAGTTCTGCGACGACCTCAAAGCCGAAGCCATGTCAAGGGTTCACATAATGGGGAGAAGGGCAGGATCTTACAGTTATCCGCCAGAACCATACGTGCCGGAGCCATACGAGCCAGCAGAAGGAGACAAGTATGTACCAACCGAGGTGTTCCCGGAACCATGTGGGCAGGTCAACATGATCCATAAAACCAGCTTTTCAAAGAGGGAAATCAAAAAATTCTCACGAGAAGTAAAATATGCGGAAGTCGTTATGGTTGATACACCTGAATTCATCAACTGGTCAGATCAGAGCATCTCCTTCAGCAGGGCAGATCACCCGAAGGCCGTTCCTAGGCCAGGTCATGCAGCCCTTGTCCTTGAGGCGCAGATCGGAGGGTACAATATGAGCAAAGTATTCATGGATGGAGGAAGTGGTTTGAACCTGTTATTCGCCAACACGATGAAAGCAATGGGTTTAACAGTCGACATGCTAAGAGAGTCCGATACAGGATTCCATGGCATTATACCGACTCGACCCGCTTATTCTCTAGGTAAAACATCACTGGATGTAGTTTTCGGCACGCCTGGCAATTTCAGGAATGAAAAAATCGAGTTTGAAGTACGTAGTTGACTGGGAATCTCAGTACCACGCCATCCTCGGCAGGCCTGCCTTTGCCAAATTTATGGCCATACCTCATTATGCGTACCTGAAACTGAAGATGCCTGGCAACAATGGGACACCAATAACCGTTCATGGAAGCTTTACCCGTTCAGACAACTGCGACAGAGAATTCCAAAAGATCGCCTCAAGGTTCGGAGCCAAGGAAGAACTCAACGCTATCGATGCCGTCACGGATCATACGCAACCACCAGCCGACACTGTCGACGCCGTCACGGATCATACGCAACCACCAGCCGACAATCGAAACGTAAGGCCCGACGAATTTGACGCTGCGAAGGAAGCAAAGAAGCTGCAGGTGCACCCCACTGACCCGAAGAAGACGGTCAATACGTCGGCTGACCTTACTGATGCATAGGAAGGCGTGCTCATCGAGTTCCTCCGTGAGCGCTGGGAGATATTTGCATGGGAACCATCCGACATGCCAGGTATCCCCAGGGAACTCGCTGAGAACGCCCTCAATGTTGACCCAACAGCCAAACCAGTACAACATTCGATGCGCCGATTTTCTGAGCCAAAGAGAAGAGCAATTGGCGAAGAAGTTAGTCGACTCCGCAAGGCAGGATTCATTCGAGAGCTCAAGGAAGCTGAGTGGGTGGCTAATCCTGTCATGGTACCGAAAAAAGACACAACCGCACTCCACATGTGTATCGATTACACCAGTCTTAATAAGCACTGCCCAAAGGACCACTTCCCGCTGCCTCGTATAGACCAGATAGTCGACTCCACAGCTGGATGCGACCGCCTCTCCTTCCTTGATGCATACTCCGGGTATAACCAGATCAAGCTCAAGAAAGAAGACCAGGAGTTAACTGCGTTCATCACCCCACACGGAGTTTTCTGCTACAACGTCATGACCTTCAGGTTGAAGAATGCAGGGGCGACTTACCAACGGTGCATGCAAGCTTGCCTTGGAGAACAGATTGGGAGGAACATCGAAGTCTACATCGACGATATCGTGGTAAAAATGAAGCACGCCACCACTCTCATCGATGATTTGCGGGAAACCTTCGACAACCTAGACAAGTATAAAATCAAGTTGAACCTGAAGAAATGCTTCTTCGGGGTGCCAGGGGGAGAAGTACTCGGCTACTTCATCTCAGCTAGAGGAATAGAAGCTAATCCTTTAAAGATCAAAGCCATTCTCGACATGGAGCCGCCAAAGAACCTGCACCAAGTGCAGCAATTGGCAGGACGATTGGCAGCACTTAGCAGATTCATCGCCAAACTAGGAGAAAAAGCTTTGCCCTTCTACAACTTGATGAAAAAGTCAGAAAAATTCGAGTGGACGAATGAGGCGCAGGAGTCTTTCGACAATCTGAAGAAAATGTTATCGTCATCCTGATGTCTACGTTCCCCCTCCTTTCCTGTAGACAGTGTTGGGCCTCCAAGAGCAGAGGTTTGTAGAACAGCAGCAAGTTTTCCCTTAAGTGGATCACCCAAGGTTTATCGAACTCAGGGAGGAAGAGGTCAAAGATATCCCTCTCATGCAACCCTGCAACCACAAAGCAAGAAGTCTCTTGTGTCCCCAACACACCAAATAGGTGCACTAGTTCGGCGAAGAGATAGTGAAATACAGGTGGTATGAATATATATGAGCAGTAGCAACGGTGCCAGAAAATAGCTTGCGGGCGTGTAGTTGATGGTGGTAGTATTGCAGCAGTAGTAACACAGTGAAACAGTAAACAAGCAGTAGTAATGCAGCAGTATTTAGGAACAAGGCCTAGGGATTAGACTTTCACTAGTGGACACTCTCAACATTGATCACATAACAGAATAGATAAATGCATACTCTACACTCTTGTTGGATGATGAACACATTGCGTAGGATTACACGAACCCTCAATGCCGGAGTTAACAAGCTCCACAATTAATGTTCATATTTTAGTAACCTTATAGTGTAAGATAGATCAACATAACCAAATAGATCACATCAATACCATCATAATGATAATTAACTCCACAATCTACAAGAGATCATGATCATAGCCTACGACAAGAACCACATGGTGCACACACTAGTCACCTTTACACCATGCAGGAGGAATAGAATACTTTAATAACATCACTAGAGTAGCACATAGATGAATTGTGATACAAAACTCATATGAATCTCAATCATGTAAAGCAGCTCATGAGATTATTGTATTGAGGTACATGGGAGAGATTAACCACATAGCTACCGGTACAGCCCCGAGCCTCGATGGGGAACTACTCCCTCCTCATGGGAGCAGCAGCGGTGATGAAGATGGCGGTGGAGATGGCAGCGGTGTCGATGGAGAAGCCTTCCGGGGGCACTTCCCCGTCCCGGCAGCGTGCCGGGACAGAGACTCCTATCCCCCAGATCTTGGCTTCGCGATGGCGGCGGCTCTGGAAGGTTTCTGTGGGTTTCGTCGAACGCATCAGGGTTTTCGCGACGGAGGCTTTATATAGGCGAAGAGGCGGCGCCAGAGGGTCGAAGGGGTGCCCACACCATAGGGTGGCGCGGGCCCCCCCTGGCCGCGCCGGCCTAGGGTTTGGTGGGCCTGTGCCCCCTCCCTGGTGGTTCTCGTGTGTTCTGGATGCTTCCGGTGAAAATAGGAACCTGGGCGTTGATTTCGTCCGATTCCGAGAATATTTCGTTACTAGGATTTCTGAAACCAAAAACAGCAGAAACAGAACGGCACTTCGGCATCTTGTTAATAGGTTAGTTCCAGAAAATGCACGAATATGACATAAAGTGTGCATAAAACATGTAGATAACATCAATAATGTGGCATGGAACATAAGAAATTATCGATACGTCGGAGACGTATCAGCATCCCCAAGCTTAGTTCTGCTCGCCCGAGCAGGTAAAACGATAACACAGATAATTTCCGGAGTGACATGCCATCATAACCTTGATCATACTATTTGTAAAGCATATGTAGTGAATGCAGCGATCAAAACAATGTATATGACATGAGTAAACAACTGAATCATATAGCAAAGACTTTTCATGAATAGCACTTCAAGACAAGCATCAATAAGTCTTGCATAAGAGTTAACTCATAAAGCAATAATTCAAAGTAAAAGCATTGAAGCAACACAAAGGAAGATTAAGTTTCAGCGGTTGCTTTCAACTTCTAACATGTATATCTCATGGATATTGTCAACATAGAGTAATATAATAAGTGCAATAAGCAAATATGTAGGAATCAATGCACAGTTCACACAAGTGTTTGCTTCTTGAGGTGGAGAGAAATAGGTGAACTGACTCAACATTGAAAGTAAAAGAATGGTCCTCCATAGAGGAAAAGCATCGATTGCTATATTTGTGCTAGAGCTTTGATTTTGAAAACATGAAACAATTTTGTCAACGGTAGTAATAAAGCATATGTATCATGTAAATTATATCTTACAAGTTGCAAGCCTCATGCATAGTGTACTAATAGTGCCCGCACCTTGTCCTAATTAGCTTGGACTACCGGATCATCACAATGCACATGTTTTGACCAAGTGTCACAAAGGGGTACCTCTATGCCGCCTGTACAAAGGTCTAAGGAGAAAGCTCGCATTGGATTTCTCGCTATTGATTATTCTTCAACTTAGACATCCATACCGGGACAACATAGACAACAGATAATGGACTCCTCTTTTATGCATAAGCATGTAACAACAATTAATAATTTTCTCATTTGAGATTGAGGATATATGTCCAAAACTGAAACTTCCACCATGGATCATGGCTTTAGTTAGCGGCCCAATGTTCTTCTCTAACATATGCATGCTTAACCATAAGGTGGTAGATCTCTCTTACTTCAGACAAGACGAACATGCATAGCAACTCACATGATATTCAACAAAGAGTAGTTGATGGCGTCCCCAGAAACATGGTTATCGCACAACAAGCAACTTAATAAGAGATAAAGTGCATAAGTACATATTCAATACCACAATAGTTTTTAAGCTATTTGTCCCATGAGCTATATATTGCAAAGGTGAATGATGGAATTTTAAAGGTAGCACTCAAGCAATTTACTTTGGAATGGCGGAGAAATACCATGTAGTAGGTAGGTATGGTGGACACAAATGGCATAGTGGTTGGCTCAAGTATTTTGGATGCATGAGAAGTATTCCCTCTCGATACAAGGTTTAGGCTAGCAAGGTTATTTGAAACAAACACAAGTATGAACTAGTACAGCAAAACTTACATAAAAGACATATTATAAACATTATAAGACTCTACACCGTCTTCCTTGTTGTTCAAACTCAATACTAGAAATTATCTAGACCTTAGAGAGACCAAATATGCAAACCAAATTTTAGCATGCTCTCTGTATTTCTTCATTAGTGGGTGCAAAGTATATGATGCAAGAGCTTAAACATGAGCACAACAATTGCCAAGTATCACATTACCCAAGACATTATAGCAATTACTACATGTATCATTTTCCAATTCCAACCATATAACAATTTAACGAAGAGGAAACTTCGCCATGAATATTATGACCTAAGAACACATGTGTTCATACGAACCAGCGGAGCGTGTCTCTCTCCCACACAAGCATGATGTAATCCAATTTATTCAAACACAAACAAAAACAAAAACAAACAGACGCTCCAAGTAAAGTACATAAGATGTGACCGAATAAAAATATAGTTTCAAGGGAGGAACCTGATAAATTTGTCGATGAAGAAGGGGATGCCTTGGGCATCCCCAAGCTTAGATGCTTGAGTCTTCTTGAAATATGCAGGGATGAACCACGGGGGCATCCCCAAGCTTAGACTCTTCACTCTTCTTGAACATAGTATATCATCCTCCTCTCTTGACCCTTGAAAACTTCCTCCACACCAAACTCAAAGCAAACTCATTAGAGGGTTAGTGCATAATCAAAAACTCACATGTTCAGAGGTGACACAATCATTCTTAACACTTCTGGACATTCCTCAAAGCTACTGGAAGGTAATGGAACAAAGAAATTCATCCAACATAGCAAAAGAGGCAATGCGAAATAAAAGGCAGAATCTGTCAAAACAGAACAGTCCGTAAAGACGAATTTTAAAATGGCACCAGAATTGCTCATATGAAAATGCCCAAATTGAATGAAAGTTGCGTACATATCTGAGGATCACTCACGTAAATTGGCATAATTTTCTGAGTTACCTACAGAGAATTAGGCCCAGATTCGTGACAGCAAGAAAACAGTTTCTGCACAGTAATCCAAATCTAGTATTGACTTTACTATCAAAGACTTTACTTGGCACAACAAAACACAAAACTAAGATAAGGAGAGGTTTCTACAGTAGTAAACAACTTCCAAGACATAAATATAAAACAAAGTACTGTAGCAAAATAGCACATGGGTTATCTCCCAAGAAGTTCTTTCTTTATAGCCATTAAGATGGGCTCAGCAGTTTTAATGATGCACTTGCAAGAAATAGTATTTGAAGCAAAAGAGAGCATCAAGAAGCAAATCCAAAACATATTTAAGTCTAACATGCTTCCTATGCATAGGAATCTTGTAAATAAACAAGTTCATGAGGAGCAAAGTAACAAGCATAGGAAGATAAAACAAGTGTAACTTCAAAAATTTCAGCACATAGAGAGGTATTTTAGTAACATGAAAATTTCTACAACCATATTTTCCTCTCTCATAATAACTTTCAGTAGTGTCATGAGCAAACTCAACAATATAACTATCACATAAAGCATTCTTATCATGAGTCTCATGCATAAAATTATTACTCTCCACATAAGCATAATCAATTTTATTAGTTGTAGTGGGAGCAAATTCAACAAAGTAGCTATCATTATTATTCTCATCAAGTGTAGGAGGCATAGTATAATCACAACAAAATTTACTCTCCATAGTAGGTGGCACCAATAGACCACTATCATTATAATCATCATAAATAGGAGGCAAAGTATCATCAAAGAAAATTTTCTCCTCAATTCTTGGGGGACTAAAAATATCATGCTCATCAAAGCCAGCTTCCCCAAGCTTAGAATTTTCCATATCATTAGCAACAATGGTGTTCAAAGCGTTCATACTAATATCATTGCTACTAGCATGCAAATAAGATTCCATAGGTTTTTTAATTTTCGCATTAAACCATTCATGTCTTGACTCAGGAAATAGAATAAAAAGCTCACAGATGTTTTCCATTATGCCTTACTAGTGTAAAACAAGAAACAAAAAGTTGCAATTGCAGGATCTAAAGGAAATAGCTTCGAGCACAAACACAATGGCGCCAGAAAAGTACTTTACCTGGAACCGAAGTATGAGTGCCTTTTACCTTTCCTCCCCGGCAGCGGCGCCAGAAAATAGCTTGATGTCTACGTTCCCCCTCCTTTCCTGTAGACAGTGTTGGGCCTCCAAGAGCAGAGGTTTGTAGAACAGCAGCAAGTTTTCCCTTAAGTGGATCACCCAAGGTTTATCGAACTCAGGGAGGAAGAGGTCAAAGATATCCCTCTCATGCAACCCCGCAACCACAAAGCAAGAAGTCTCTTGTGTCCCCAACACACCAAATAGGTGCACTAGTTCGGCGAAGAGATAGTGAAATACATGTGGTATGAATATATATGAGCAGTAGCAACGGTGCCAGAAAATAGCTTGCGGGCGTGTAGTTGATGGTGGTAGTATTGCAGCAGTAGTAACACAGTGAAACAGTAAACAAGCAGTAGTAATGCAGCAGTATTTAGGAACAAGGCCTAGGGATTAGACTTTCACTAGTGGACACTCTCAACATTGATCACATAACAGAATAGATAAATGCATACTCTACACTCTTGTTGGATGATGAACACATTGCGTAGGATTACACGAACCCTCAATGCCGGAGTTAACAAGCTCCACAATTAATGTTCATATTTTAGTAACCTTATAGTGTAAGATAGATCAACATAACCAAATAGATCACATCAATACCATCATAATGATAATTAACTCCACAATCTACAAGAGATCATGATCATAGCCTACGACAAGAACCACATGGTGCACACACTAGTCACCTTTACACCATGCAGGAGGAATAGAATACTTTAATAACATCACTAGAGTAGCACATAGATGAATTGTGATACAAAACTCATATGAATCTCAATCATGTAAAGCAGCTCATGAGATTATTGTATTGAGGTACATGGGAGAGATTAACCACATAGCTACCGGTACAGCCCCGAGCCTCGATGGAGAACTACTCCCTCCTCATGGGAGCAGCAGCGGTGATGAAGATGGCGGTGGAGATGGCAGCGGTGTCGATGGAGAAGCCTTCCGGGGGCACTTCCCCGTCCCGGCAGCGTGCCGGGACAGAGACTCCTGTCCCCCAGATCTTGGCTTCGCGATGGCGGCGGCTCTGGAAGGTTTCTGTGGGTTTCGTCGAACGCATCAGGGTTTTCGCGACGGAGGCTTTATATAGGCGAAGAGGCGGCGCCAGAGGGTCGAAGGGGTGCCCACACCATAGGGTGGCGCGGGCCCCCACTGGCCGCGCCGGCCTAGGGTTTGGTGGGCCTTTGCCCCCTCCCTGGTGGTTCTCGTGTGTTCTGGATGCTTCCGGTGAAAATAGGAACCTGGGCGTTGATTTCGTCCGATTCCGAGAATATTTCGTTACTAGGATTTCTGAAACCAAAAACAGCAGAAAACAGGAACTGGCACTTCGGCATCTTGTTAATAGGTTAGTTCCAGAAAATGCACGAATATGACATAAAGTGTGCATAAAACATGTAGATAACATCAATAATGTGGCATGGAACATAAGAAATTATCGATACGTCGGAGACGTATCACATCCCCAGTCCTCGTAACCCCACGCGAGAAAGAAACACTGCTTATGTACATAGCTGCAATGGCCCAAGTCTTCAGCAGCGTTCTGGTCGTCGAACGAGAAGAAGCAGGGAGGGTTCACGGTGTGCAGAGGCTTGTTTACTACCTCAGTGAAGTGCTCACGCCTGCAAAGCAGAGGTACCCCCACCATCAGAAGTTGGCATACGCAGTATGGAGGTCAGCTCGCAAGCTACGGCACTATTTCACGGAGCACCCGATTATCGTCGTAAGCGAAGCACCATTGAAGAACATAATGACTAACCCAGAGGCCACGGGTCGAGTGTCTCAATGGGCCATCGAAATAGCACCACACGACATAACTTACGTTAATCGAACGGCGATAAAATCCCAAATCCTCCTAGATTTCGTGGCAGATTGGATCCAGTCACAGAAGCCAGCAGCACCCGACATGTCGGGGTCATGGACAATGAACTTCGATGGGTCGAAACGGAGCACAGTCTCAGGAGCAGGGGTGATACTAATATCGCCACAGGGAGATAAGATGAAGTACATACTACGTATGAATTTCTCCCTGCCAACAAATAACGAGGCAGAATACGAGGCGCTGTTGCACGGAATGAAGATGGCGAAGGCATGTGGGGCAACTCGCCTGGAAATTTATGGAGACTCAAACCTGGTGGTACAACAGTCGATGAACCTATGTGACGCGGTCAGTGACAACATGATCGCCTACCGACAGTTGTACCAAAATATGGAAGCCAAATTTGAAGGGTGCGAACTTAAACTTATCGGCAGAGCCAGCAATGAGGAGGCCGATTCTCTGGCAAACATCGGGTCCATGTGCTCCCCCATTCCGGACGGAGTGTTCTACGAAGTGATCACTCAGCGATCGATAAAAGAGAAAGCGTTGGCACCTCCAAAACCATCGGCTGACGAATCGGAGGCGAGCCCGCAACAAACTACCGAAGAATCTCCACCAACACTTGCGGAACAGGTCCTCCTCCTTGAGCCACTATGGACCAAACCATTCCTAACATACCTAACAAAGCAGGAGTTGCCGGAAGATCCAGTAGAAGCAAGACGAATCGTTAGACGGTCAAAAGCTTTCACTGTGGTCAAAAGCATTTCTGGTATTTTCCAAAGGTGTATTGCCATTGACGATGGAAAAGCACTTTTGCGCGAGATACACGAAGGAACTTGCGGACACCACGCGGGAAGCAGGGATCTTGTGGCAAAAACCTTCAGGGCAGGATTTCACTGGCCAACGGCGGCATCGGATGCTCGAGATCTGGTCATGAAGTGCGACCCCTGCCAGCGTTTCTCACCAAAACCGCACGCCCCTGCGACAGATCTGATGACAATACCTCTGGCGTGGCCCTTCGCTCAATGGGGACTCGACCAAGTTGGACCACTACCAAGGTCATCGCCTGGAGGACACACGTACCTACTGGTCGCAGTCGACAAATTCACCAAGTGGATCGAGGCAGTGCATGTTCGAAACCAGAAAGCCGAAACAGCAGTTCAATTCTTCAGGGGAATAACCTGTTGATTTGGTATGCCTCACAGTATCGTCACAGACAATGGATCTAACTTTGACTCCAAAGAGTTTCGAAAATTTTGTGATGACGGAGGAATCAAACTGAAATTTGCATCAGTGGCCAACCCACAGACCAACGGCCAGGTGGAAAGGATCAATGGTCTAATAGGGGATGGCCTCAAGAAACGCCTTACGGGCGCGGCTGGAGCCTGGGTCGAGGAGTTACCATCTGTACTTTGGAGTTTGTGTACTACACCTAACAGGTCGACCCAATACACCCCGTTCTTCTTGGTACATGGAGCCGAAGCAGTTCTGCCAGCCGACGTTCGGTTCGAAGCTCCTCGGGTGACAGCATACACAGAATCCTCTTCCAACATCGCGCTGCAGGATGTTGTGGACCTCCTTGACGAAGCTCGAGATATTCTTTGGCAAGAACGACGGTATACCAGCAGGCGTTGAGAAATTATCACAGCCGAGGAATACGCAGTCGAAGCTTTTATGTTGGAGATATGGTATTGCGGCTGAAGCAAGAGAGACCCTTGAAACTCGAATCTCCATGGGAAGGACCATACATCATCACTGAAGTGATACCAGGAGGAGCATATCGACTCAAAAACCCAAATTCGGGAAAAGACGTTGGGAATCCATGGAACATCGCACAGTTGCGACGGTTCTATACATAGGATACAATTGTTTTTATTTACTCGACAGCCCTTAAGGTCGCTTTTTCATTATGAATAAAATTCTAATCAGATTTTCCACCTTTTTTCTTGATCCAGGCCTCATCATCCGAACAAATCGTTCGGGGCCCTGTCGTTGGTTCTTACTCCCATCGGGAGCGCTGGCCAAAAACACGCTCGCACAGTGTCATTAATTAAATACTCTCAGCGGGAGCTAAGGTTAATGACACACAAAACAACCAATCCAAGCCTCGAGAAAATACGCGAGTGCTGCAGTCGATGGTTATACTATCATGAAATGAGGCTCAAACCGGTGTACCGCGTGACGAAGCCAAGCGTCTAATTCCCTCGATTAAGTCGACGGGTATCGCTCCTACAAAACTTACATATCGACTTCGCAATAAATTTGCAAATTACAACGAAGTCGTCGGGAGAGCAGGTTGAATTGATCACTCAGCCGCCCTCGACAATAAATTATCAATCGAATAAAAAAATTCGCCAGGACTACATGATGTGCAAAGCACACGTTGAATCTACACAAAACTATCTTGTACAGGTACAAGGTTATTACATTCACGACGGGGCTCCCTGGTTCCCTTGGGCCCTCAGATCTCTCTCGATACCTGTCTCCATCCGTGAGATGATGGTATATGCAGGACCTCTAGCGATATCATAATATTGGTCTAAACTTCTCTCGGTGTTTGCTATGGCCTTCAAGTCTAAAGATGGATGACATGCCAATACTGAAGCAAAGGCAAGTTCAGCAGCAGCCAGGAGCTCTTTCGGCACCAGTAGTCGAATCCTCTCAGGAGATTTGAATCGGGTAAACAAAGCAAACAAAGTTTCGGGTGCTTGATCCAGAGGGAACAAACTCTTCCAAACCATCGTGAGATGAGCGTGGAATTTATCAAAGTAGTAGTGCACCTTCTCTGCCTGATGCTCGAACTTCGCCACAATAACAGCCTTCAGACGATGCAACCATAAATCGTGTTTCGGGTGAGCAACGTCAGTCATCGCCTCGACCTTTTCATGGATCTTCCTGTTTTCCTCAGATTTATCTGAAGATACGACTGTAAAGGAACGAATATCAGTTAAGGGAAAATCTAAGCTCCGTTAGGAATCAAAAAATGGGTTAACACTTACAGCCCAAACTTTCGGTAGCAGTATGAAGACGATCGAGAGCGTGTTGTTCAATGGCAGTTGCTATTTCACTCTTCTTCTTCAACAACGCTACCATCGCGTGAAGGGAGGTAATATCCTTATTCAAATGAGACACTTGGTCACGTAAACAACGAACAAGGGCAGATTCATCGCTAGCCGAAGAATTTAGAAAAGGTTCGGAACGGGAAGAAGATGAAGGAATCTGCAGTACAACTATCAGATCAGAACATCACTAACATAAATCTCCCATCGGGAGCGCTGGAGTGTATATGTTACATTCAAAAGATTGTTCGAACTGGCTACAGAGCCAAAATAAAACAGGATCAAGTCAAATTGCATCAGGTCTTAATTACAATTAATAGAGCAAGCATTCAAGGAAGTGCCGATGATGAGCCAGGGGCAGCTTCAGGTGCAGACTTGGTCTTTGCTTCATCAACCAATTTGAGGAGCTGATTAGCACATGCCACAACCGATCGTTTGAAGGGTTCAAGGTCGACTAGACGATTGTCGTCGTCCACAGGCAATGCCTTAGACAACTTCTCTAAGTCAGTCCCCATCCCATGGCCCATCAGCAGCTGGAAAGTAAGAACCGCCCCAAAAAAGCGGGAATGGCGTTTCAATACCTCTACAGGCTCAGAAGAGTCGATGAGGAAAGCATCTGCCATCTCGCCAAGAGTCTTGTCCTGCTTCACCTTTGGGAAGATCATCTGAGTATAGCCTCGACAATGCTCCTTTAGTCTTCTGCAGAAGTCCAAGAACTTGGACATTGGACACAGCGGAGAGAGAAAGGGCGTCAGATGTAGAGTCTTCCCGAAGCATGCGCACCCGAGTAATGGTCATATCGGCAGCCTCTGAAAGAAGACAGATCAGCAACCAGAAAGGAAATGCTAAAACATGAGCTATGTGCCAAGAACTTTACCCAATAAATTCGTGATGGATTCACGGAGGACGCCTTCCTTCTTGTCGGCTGCGGCTGCAGCTTCGTGCTTGGCGTCTTGTTCATCCTTCATCTGTCGCTTCAGCTTCTTCAACTCCTCCTTCAGCAAGACATTTTTGTTTTTGGCGTCGGTGGCAAGCCTATTGGCCTCTGATACGTCCCAAACGTATCTATAATTTCTTATGTTCCATGCTACTTTTATGATGATACTCACATGTTTTATACACATTATATTTCATTATTATGCATTTTCCGGCACTAACCTATTGACGAGATGCCGAAGAGCTAGTTGCTGTTTTATGCTGTTTTTGGTTTCAGAAATCCTAGTAAGGAAATATTCTCGGAATTGGACGAAATCAACGCCCAGGGGCCTATTTTTCCACGAAGCTTCCAGAAGACCGAAGAGGATAAGAAGTGGGGCCACGAGGCGCCGCCACAATAGGGCGGCGCGGCCAGCAAGGGGCCCGCGCGGCCCTGTTGTGTGGGGCCCCCGTGGCGCCTCTTGACCTACCCTTCCGCCTACTTAAAGCCTCCGTCGCGAAACCCCCAGTACCGAGAGCCACGATACAGAAAACCTTCCAGAGACGCCGCCGCCGCCAATCCCATCTCGGGGGATTCAGGAGATCGCCTCCGGCACCCTGCCGGAGAGGGGAATCATCTCCCGGAGGTCTCTTCATCGCCATGATCGCCTCCGGATTGATGTGTGAGTAGTTCACCCCTGGACCATGGGTCCATAGCAGTAGCTAGATGGTCGTCTTCTCCTAATTGTGCTATCATGCTCGATCTTGTGAGCTGCCTATCATGATCAAGATCGTTTCTTTGTAATCCTACATGTTGTGTTTGTTGGGATCCGATGGATATTGAATACTATGTCAAGTTGATTATCAATCTATTATATATGTTGTTTATGTTCTTGCATGCTCTCCGTTGCTAGTAGAGGCTCTGGCCAAGTTGATACTTGTGACTCCAAGAGGGAGTATTTATGCTCGACAGTGGGTTCATGCCTCCATTAAATCTGGGACAGTGACAGAAAGTTCTAAGGTTGTGGATGTGCTGTTGCCACTAGGGATAATACATAGATGCTTTGTCTAAGGATATTTATGTTGATTACATTACGCACCATACTTAATGCAATTGTCTGTTGCTTGCAACTTAATACCGGAAGGGGTTCGGATAATAACCTGAAAGTGGACTTTTTGGGCATAGATGCATGCTGGATGGCGGTCTATGTACTTTGTCGTAATGCCCTGATTAAATCTCATAGTACTCATCATGATATATGTATGTGCATTGTTATGTCTTCTTTATTTGTCAATTGCCCAACTGTAATTTGTTCACCCAACATGCTATTTATCTTATGGGAGAGACACCGCTAGTGAACTGTGGACCCATTCTATTCTTTACATCTGAAATAGAATCTACTACAATACTTGTTCTTTACTGTTCTTCGCAAACAATCATCTTCCACACAATACGGTTAATCCTTTGTTCACAGCAAGCCGGTGAGATTGACAACCTCATTGTTACGTTGGGGCAAAGTACTTTGGTTGTGTTGTGCAGGTTCCACGTTGGCGCCGGAATCCCTGGTGTTGCGCCGCACTACATTTCGCCGCCATCAACCTTCAACGTGCTTCTTGGCTCCTCCTGGTTCGATAAACCTTGGTTTCTTTCTGAGGGAAAACTTGCTACTGTCTGCATCACACCTTCCTCTTGGGGTTCCCAACGGACGTGTGTTAATTGCACGCATCAAGCTCTTTTTCTGGCGCCGTTGCCGGGGAGATCAAGACACGCTGCAAGGGAAGTCTCCACTTCCAATCTCTTTACTTTGTTTTTGTCTTGCTTTACTTTATTTACTACTTTGTTTGCTGCACTTAAACAAAACACACAAAAATTAGTTGCTAGCTTTACTTTATTTACTGTCTTGCTCTCTATATCAAAAACACAAAAAAATTAGTTACTTGCATTTACTTTATTTACCTTTTGTTTATTTCATCATGTTTCCTCCTAAGTACACTCTAAAAGACATACCAGTAGGCCGAGGGTCTATAATTGGAAGAGATAATATAGAAGATTTTTTCACTCATGTTAGTACCGCTGAAGATTTTGAAGATAGACACTTGGTAGAACTTGCTCCTACTTATGAAATTGCTGTTGCTTCTTTAGTTCACATGTTGGAAACTAAATTTGTTAATCTCAATCCTATAATCCAACACATGTTTCTCACACTCGGTGATATGGAGGAGGGGAAAAGAAAGATTTTGTTTTAGAAACCCTTCTTAAAGAATTTGGTGGTGTAGCAAGAGAGGCTAGAAAGGTCTTTATTAAATACAATATGCTTGGCTCTTATACCAATTTTGTTAGTATCCTTGAAAAGATGGACATGGAGAGAGTAAGGTACACTAATGATATTAATGATGGTGGGGAGATTAAGACAACAATACCTTGTAAGCTCCTAGGAATGAGCGATGCTCTAGAAACTAATTATGGTTGGCTTGTCCCTGAAAATTTGTTTGACGAGGATAGCAAACCTAAGAATAATGAAAAGGGAGCCTATGAAACTCACATAGATAAGATAAAATGCATTATTGAGGCAACTCCCAACACCCCTGATAACAATGTCAATGCTTCATCTCTTGATAATACTTGATTCACACTTTCTGCGCCTAGCTGAAAGGCGTTAAAGAAAAGCGCTTATGGGAGACAACCCATGTTTTTACTACAGTACTTTGTTTTATATTTGAGTCTTGGAAGTTGTTACTACTGTAGGAACCTCTCCTTATCTTTATTTTATTGCATTGTTGTGCCAAGTAAAGTCTTTGATAGTAAAGTCAATACTAGATTTGGATTACTGCGCAGGAACAGATTTCTTGCTGTCACGAATCTGGGAAGAATTCTCTGTAGGTAACTCAGAAAAATCTGCCAATTTACGTGCGTGATCCTCAGATATGTACGCAACTTTCATTAAATTTGGGCATTTTCATCTGAGCAAGTCTGGTGCCATTTTAAAATTAGTCTTTACGGACTGTTCTGTTTTGATGGATTCTGCCTTTTATTTCGCATTGCCTGTTTTGCTATGTTTGATGGATTTCTTTGTTCCATTAACTTTCAGTAGATTTGTGCAATGTCCAGAAGTATTAAGAATGATTATGTCACCTCTGAATATATGAATTATGCACTGACCCTCTAATGAGTTTGTTTCGAGTTTGGTGTGGAGGAAGTTTTCAATGGTCAAGAGAGGAGGATGATACAATATGATCAAGAAGAGTGAAAAGTCAAAGCTTGGGGATGCCCCCGTGGTTCATCCCTGCATATTTTAAGAAGACCCAAGCATCTAAGCTTGGGGATGCCCAAGGCATCCCCTTCTTCATCGACAACATTATCAGGTTCCTCTAATGAAACTATATTTTTATTCAGTCACATCTTATGTGCTTTGCTTGGAGCGTCTGTTTGCTTTAGTTTTTGTTTTGTTTGAATAAAGTCAGATCCTAGCATTCTTTATATTCGAGAGATTACGCTCCGCTGTTTCATATGAACACATGTGTTCTTAGCTTTATCTTTAATGTTCATTGCGAAAGTTGAACTACCTCATTCATTGATATATGGTTGGAAACGGAAAATGCCGCATGTGGTAATTGGTATAATGTCTTGAATAATGTGATACTTGGCAATTGTTGTGCTCATATAGATCATGTTTAAGCTCTTGCATCATGTACCTTGTACCCATTAATAAATAACTACATAGAGCATGTTAAAATTTGGTTTGCATGATTGGTCTCTCTAAGTCTAGATATTTTCTGGTTGAGGTGTTTGAACAACAAGGAGACGATGTAAAGTCTTATAATGCTTACAATATGTTTATATGTGAGTCTTGCTGCACCATTTTATACTTGAGTTTGCTTCAAACAACCTTGCTAGCCTAGCCTTGTATTGAGAGGGATTCTTCTCGTGCATCCAAATCCTTGAGCCAATAACCATGCCATTTGTGTCCACCATACCTACCTACCACATGGTATTTCTCCGCCATTCCAAAGTACATTACTTGAGTGCTACCTTTAAAATTCCATTCTTTACCTTTACAATATATAGCTCATGGGACAAAATAGCTTAAAAACTATCGTGGTGAAGAATATGTACTTATGTGTCTTATTTCTTAATAAGTTGCTTGTTGTGCGGTAACCATGTTTTCTGGGGACGCCATCAACTCTTTTACCTTTGTTGAATATCATGTGAGTTGCTATGCATGTTCGTCTTGTCTGAAGTAAGGGCGGTTTTCACAATCAAATGGTTTGTGTATGCATACTGTTAGAGAAGAACATTGGGCCGCTAACTAAAGCCATGAATCATGGTGGAAGTTTAAGTTTGGACATAAAACATCAATCTCTTATGAGAATATTAACTGTTGTTGAATGCTTAAGCATTAAAAGAGGAGTCCATTATCTGTTGTCTATGTTGTCCCGGTATGGGTGTCTAAGTTGAGAATGATCAAAAGTGAGAAATCCAATGCGAACCTTCTCCTTAGACCCTTGTACAGGTGGCATAGAGGTACCCCTTTGTGACACTTGATTGAAACATATGTTATGCAATGATAATCCGTGTTAACCCAAGCTAATTAGGACAAGGTGCGAGCACTATTAGTATACTATGCATGAGGCTTGCAACTTATAAGATGTCTTATACATAACTCATATGCTTTATTACTACCGTTGACAAAATTGTTTCTTGTTTTCAAAATAAAAGCTCTAGCACAAAAATAGTAATCCATGCTCCCCTCTGCGAAGGGCCTATCTTTTACTTTATTGTTGAGTCAGTTTGCCTATTCTCTCTATCTTAGAAGCAAACACTTGTGTAAACTGTGTGCATTGATTCTTACATGTTTACCTATTGCACTTGTTATATTACTTTGTGTTGACAATTATCCATGAGATATACATGTTAAAGTTGAAAGCAACCGCTGAAACTTATATCTTCCTTTGTGTTGTTTCAAAGATTTCTACTAAGAACTTATTGCTTATGAGTTAACTCTTATGCAAGTCTTATTGATGCTTGTCTTGAAAGTATTATTCATGAAAAGTCTTTGTTATATGATTCATTTGTTTACTCATTATCTTCATCATTGCTTCGAATCGCTGCATTCATCTCATGTGCTTTACAATAGTATGATCAAGATTATGATAGCATGTCACTTCAGAAATTATCTTTGTTATCGTTTACCTACTCGAGGGCGAGTAGGAACTAAGCTTGGGGACGCTTGATACGTCCCAAACGTATCTATAATTTCTTATGTTCCATGCTACTTTTATGATGATACTCACATGTTTTATACACATTATATGTCATTATTATGCATTTTCCGGCACTAACCTATTGACGAGATGCCGAATAGCCAGTTGTTGTTTTCTGCTATTTTTGGTTTCAGAAATCCTAGTAAGGAAATATTCTCGGAATTGGATGAAATCAACGCCCAGGGGCCTATTTTTCCACGAAGCTTCCAGAAGACCGAATAGGATAAGAAGTGGGGCCACGAGGCACCGCCACAATAGGGTGGCGCGGCCAGCAAGGGGCCCGCGTGGCCCTGTTGTGTGGGGCCCCCGTGGCGCCTCTTGACCTACCCTGCCGGAGAGGGGAATCATCTCCCGGAGGTCTCTTCATCGCCATGATCGCCTCCGGATTGATGTGTGAGTAGTTCACCCCTGGACCATGGGTCCATAGCAGTAGCTAGATGGTCGTCTTCTCCTAATTGTGCTATCATGCTCGATCTTGTGAGCTGCCTATCATGATCAAGATCGTTTCTTTGTAATCCTACATGTTGTGTTTGTTGGGATCCGATGGATATTGAATACTATGTCAAGTTGATTATCAATCTATCATATATGTTGTTTATGTTCTTGCATGCTCTCCGTTGCTAGTAGAGGCTCTGGCCAAGTTGATACTTGTGACTCCAAGAGGGAGTATTTATGCTCGATAGTGGGTTCATGCCTCCATTAAATCTGGGACAGTGACAGAAAGTTCTAAGGTTGTGGATGTGCTGTTGCCACTAGGGATAAAACATCGATGTTTTGTCTAAGGATATTTGTGTTGATTACATTACGCACCATACTTAATGCAATTGTCTGTTGCTTGCAACTTAATACCGGAAGGGGTTCGGATGATAACCTGAAAGTGGACTTTTTAGGCATAGATGCATGCTGGATGGTGGTCTATGTACTTTGTCGTAATGCCCTGATTAAATCTCATAGTACTCATCATGATATATGTATGTGCATTGTTATGCCTTCTTTATTTGTCAATTGCCCAACTGTAATTTGTTCACCCAACATGCTATTTATCTTATGGGAGAGACACCGCTAGTGAACTGTGGACCCCGGTCTATTCTTTACATCTGAAATACAATCTCTTGCCAATACTTGTTCTTTACTGTTCTTCGCAAACAATCATCTTCCACACAATACGGTTAATCCTTTGTTCACAGCAAGCCGGTGAGATTGACAACCTCACTGTTACGTTGGGGCAAAGTACTTTGGTTGTGTTGTCCAGGTTCCACGTTGGCGCCGGAATCCCTGGTGTTGCGCCGCACTACATTTCGCCGCCATCAACCTTCAACGTGCTTCTTGGCTCCTCCTGGTTCGATAAACCTTGGTTTCTTTCTGAGGGAAAACTTGCTACTGTCTGCATCACACCTTCCTCTTGGGGTTCCCAACGGACGTGTGTTAATTGCACGCATCAGCCTCCAGCACCTGATCAGCCGAAGTTTTGACGGTCTTCCGAAGCTGAGTGTTTTCAGACTCCAGTCGAGTGAACTGCTCGGCGAAGTCTACCACAGCATCGACTGTGGCATAAATCGGCTGCAACGAAGAAAACCAAGAAGATTCAATTGGATGAAAAAAAGCTTGGCGAAGCAAGAAAGAAATCAAGACAAATAAAACACTTACGTGGTCGCGAGCAGCCGACGAGGTGGGAGCGTCACCGGAAGGAATAACCTTCGACATTGGAATCTTCTCTACAGTCGTTCGTAAGGGCGGCGTCGACTTGGCGGGAGAGGGATTCGGCTCCTTAGTTGATACCGTTCTCTCAAAGGATAATTTGGTCCTCTTTGCGAGAGGAACAGTATCATCATCAGAGCTACTTAAGAAGAGTGGACAATTAGCATGCAACACAACAGAGAATAAGTCGCAAAGGGATATAGATGCTCACAGGTCCAGGTCATCTTCGGCAGCGAAAAAGCCTGTCGAACCTTTCTTAGCAGGAGAAGGTGAATCAGTTCCAACGGCATCAATATCTTGTCCGCTAGGACTTGATTCAGCCGTTGTAATAAAATCTTCGTTTATCTGCTTACGTCGCCTGCTCCTGATGAAGGCATCATCCTCGGAAGCCTCATCCTCTTGGACATCGCTGTCCTCGAGGACATGTTGGACGTCCTCGGTCTCCTCAGAGTCATCATCGTCATCCTCTGGCTCCACACCGCTTTCGGGCGTAGGAGGATAGCATTGAGCAACGACGGAGGCCTATAGAGAGAAGAAAGTTTGTGGAGCACAACGAAGAAAGAAACAACAACAACAAGCAAGAAACATCAAGAAATACCTCGGTCGGAAGATGGTCTAGATCATAAGGGGGACGAGCCGATGTCAAGACAATATTGTCCTTCATACCGAGGCACGTCAAACGGCGGACTTCATCTCGGAGTTCATCGGCCGACAGGTCGGCAAAGCTGACCCTAGACTTGTCGCCCTTGCCATCATAAAGCCACAATTGGTGGGGTCGAGACATTAGCGGCTGCACTCGACGTTGTAAGAACACTGAGACTACCTCCATGCCGCACATCGTCAAGCCTCCCGTATTCTTCAGGACGACGACCTGGTCGAACAGCCTGTCAGCTACCGCTCTCTCTTCGGGAGAAAGGACGTTTCGCCAGGACTTCTTTGGCTGAGCTATCAGGACATCTTCAAAAGGAGGGAGATTCGAGCGCCGCCCAGGCATCGAGGGGTCTCGCAGATAAAACCATTTGTTGCGCCAGCCTTGGATGGATTCCTTCATCGGGTAGTCGAAATAGTCGACTTCCTTCCTGACAACAAAGCCAACGCCACCAACGACGGGGGGGGGGGGGCATTGCTGTCATTGTGACGCTTAACATAGAAGATCTTCATCCAAAGACCCCAGTGGGGGTCAATGCCAAGGAAGGCTTCACAGACAGTGATAAAGATAGAAAGGTGGAGAATGGAGTTTGGAGTCAGCTGCCAGAGCTGAATCCCGTAGAAGAAAAGAAGGGAACGGAGAAACTCGTGGGTAGGAAGAGAGAGACCACGGAATAAGAAAGCAGCGAACAAAACGGTAAAGCCCTTCGGAGGCCTTGGACGAGAAACGGCACCTGGGAGACGGATGTCATCATCAGATGAGGAGATAAGGCCGAGGGCTCGCAGCCTGTTCACGTCGCGATTAGAAATGGCGGAGGCGCTCCCGTCGCGGCTGACTTTGGCCGCGTCTGAGGCGCTGGCGCTCTTCTTCTTGCCCATGACGCGTGAAGCTCTTGAGGGAAGAACAGAGGTGACAGGAAAGGATGGGCGAGAAGATGAGCAGTGGGAGGCGTAAAAAGTAAAATCAAGGAGGCCCTCTATTTATGCCGTAAAAATTGATGCAAGATCGTGGCCATAACTTCATAGGCATCGTGGGAGGTGGATCAGATCTGGCTATACACGTGGCGTCTAAGAGAAGAACGGAACCGGCGGCCCATTATTCCCACGACGCGCGAAAATCGAGGAGACGCCTCGGTCGATGCGCGTGCACTGGTCACTCCCTAAAAACTGCCTGCGCAGACCTAGGGTGGGCCCGTCAGGTCAAGTCTTGTCAGTCAAACCACAGCAGCGATACGTCATCAATGATGTCATTAAAAATGTCGTGAGCAGTCGAAGGAAAATGAAGAATCATCGGATGGTCACGCTTGAGTCTGCACCCGGTCACAAGCACTCTTGTCCAGACTCGGGGGCTACTCCCATCAGGAGCGCTCGACGCGCACCCGATGAAATGAGAACTCGAAGAAATTCCTGTGAAGAACTTGAGTCTACGCACGGATTGCAAGAATCCGTACCTAGACTCGGGGGCTACTCCCATCGGGAGCGCTGGATGCGCACCCGACAGAACTTTTTTGCACTTCAGGATCATGCCTGGGGACTTGATTCTGCGTAGGGTGACGTTGTTTTGCCATCGGCAGTTAACCAGCAAAAGTTGGGCACGTTACTCATTATCCCTTACGTGCGGAAAAACTTATCGAAGAGTACAAGCCTTAGTGCAAAAATATCGGATGACCCATGAAGACTTGCAGAAAAACTTCAGCAGAGCAAAACACTTGAGTGGTACAACTTGAGTCTACGCACGGATTGCAAGCATCCGTACCTAGACTCGGGGGCTACTCCCATCGGGAGCGCTGGACACGCACCCGATAGAAGAAGATGATGCTGATACAAGATGGACAAAAACAATCAAGGAGAAGAACGTTAGGTGGAGGCATGCTTTAGTCTCTACCTGAACTATCTTCGGCTAGACACTCGGGGGCTACTGACGTGGGCATTACCCTTCGGGTAACCGGCATTGCCCTATCCTGTGCGATCTAACTGGAGGCCCACGAAGGTACTCGATGGCAAGGCGGGCCACTTGGATGGTGCAGCAGAAGATTCCTTGGCGGGCAAGACAAGGAAGGAGCCGAACAAGAAATGTTTAGAGATAGGACTACTGTAAACCTAGTCGTACTCGGTTAGATCTCTTGAGACCTGGCCTCCTATATAAAGGCCAGGAGAGGGGCTGCCGAGGGACATGATCAATCTTAGCAATCTTAGCCACCAGAAGTCTAGAGCTAGGTCGCCGCATCACTTAGTCTCTCGACGAGATCTCAGCCGAACCCTTCGGCACCCCATTGTAACCCAATATTCTTATAATCAAAGATCAGACAGGCAGGACGTAAGGGTTTTACCTCATCGAGGGCCCCGAACCTGGGTAAATCGCTCTCCCCGCTTGTCTGCGAACCGATGTCTCGTGTCAGCCTACAGGATTCCATCAACCCTAAGCCCCAATCGGAGGGCATTGCCGAGGAGTACCCTCGACAACAGCAGCGATTTTTCCCTCAGTAAGAAACCAAGGTTATCGAACCAGTAGGAGATGAAGATCAGGTGAAGGTTGTTGGTGAAGGAGTGTAGTGCGACGCAACACCAGGGATTCCGGTGCCAACGTGGAACCTGCACAACACAATCAAACTACTTTGCCCCAACTTAAAAGTGAGGTTGTCAATCTCACCGGCTTGCTGAAAACAAAGGATTAAACGTATGGTGTGGAAAATGATGTTTGCTTGCAGAAAAAAAAAGAACAATGATTGCAGTAGGTTGTATTTCAGATGTAAAAGAATGTACCGGGGTCCACAGTTCACTAGTGGTGTCTCTCCAATAAGATAAATAACATGTTGGGTAAACAAACTACAGTTGGGCAATTGACAAATAGAGAGGGCATAACAATGCACATACATATCATGATGACTACTATGAGATTTACTTAGGGCATTACGACAAAGAACATAGACCGCCATCCAGCATGCATCTATGCCTAAAAAGTCCACCTTCCGGTTAGCATCTGCACCCCTTCCAGTATTAAGTTGCAAGCAACAGACAATTGCATTAAGTACTGTGCGTAATGTAAACAATACAAATATCCTTAGACAAAGCATTGATGTTTTATCCCTAGTGCACTACAAGAAAAGTTGCCATGGCCGACGAAGTTGAAGTCGCGCCGTGGTTGCTGGTGTACCATGGCCGACGATTTTGGGTCCCTCCGTGGTGCATGTCAAAACTTTTTTTTTTCTCGTTTTTGAGGCCACCTAGCCCGACGAAAGCGGCCAAAACGTCGCGTATGGTGGCCCGGGACGTGGTGCATCTCGAAATCTCGGGTTCGCCGGCCGAGTCAACGCAAATCCGCACCGCCGAGGGATGTAGGGCCCAGATGGCAGCCTCTCTGGCATTGTTTTTTTTCTAGATCGCGCCATCTCGTTCAACGTTCTCCGATCGAGCCGTTTACGATGCAGGATCATGGGTCCCGCATGTCATCCTCTATGAACCAAAATTCTTTCTATTCTTGGATTTTTTTTGACCCCAATAATTATGTCAACTTCCTTTTTCTTTTGATCCCTTGCCGCCTTGGAAACGTTGAGACCGCTGCTGCTAAATGGGACCCGCATGTCATCCTCTATGTGCAATCAACTTTCTTTTCTTGGAGTTTTTTTTGGCACCTCATATTTGGTCACTTGCCTTTTTTTCGATCCCTGCCGCCTCTCAAACGGTGATACCGCTCTTGCTAAATGGGACCCGCATGTCATCCTCTATGTACTATAAAACTTTCTTTTCTTGGATTTTTTTTGGCACCTCATATTTGGTCACTTGCCTTTTTCTTTCGATCCCCTGCCGCCTCTCAAACGGTGATACCGTTGCTGCTAAATGGGACCCGCATGTCATCCTCTATGTACTATAAAACTTTCTTTTCTTGGATTTTTTTTGGCACCTCATATTTGGTCACTTGCCTTTTTCTTTCGATCCCCTGCCGCCTCTCAAACGGTGATACCGCTGCTGCTAAATGGGACCCGCATGTCATCCTCTATGGACTATAAAACTTTCTTTTCTTGAATTATTTTTGGCTCCTGATATTTGGTCACTTGCCTTTTTCTTTCGATCCCCTGCCGCCTCTCAAACAGTGAGACCGCTGCAGCTAAATGGGACCCGCATGTCATCCTCTATGAGCAATCAACTTTCTTTTCTTGGAGTTTTTTTGGCACCTCATATTTGGTCACTTGCCTTTTTCTTTCGATCTCATGCCACGTTTGAAACGTTGAGGAACCTGCTGGCTCATGGGACCTGCATGTCATCCTCTATGTGCTATAAAAGTTTCCTTTGTTGGATTTTTTTTCACCCTTTGATTTTTGGCTTGCCTTTTTCTTTTAATCCCCTGCCCCTTTGAAACATTGAGTAAGCTGTTGGCTCAAGGGACCTGCATGTCATCCTCTATGTCCATCAACTTTCTTTTCTTGGATTTTTTTTCATCCCCTAATTACTAGCTACTTTTTTTTTCTTTTGATCTCAAGCCGCATTACAAACATTGAGACCGCTGCTGCAAAATGGGACCCACATGTCATCCTCTATGTACAATAAATCTTGGATTATTTTTGGCTCCTGATATTTGGTCACTTGCCTTTTTCTTTCGATCTCATGCCACCTTTGAAACGTTGAGTAAGCTGCTGGCTCATGGGTCCCGCATGTCATCCTCTACGAACAATAAAAGTTTCCTCTCTTGGAGTTATTTTTGACCCCTAATTTCTGGCTATTTGCCTTTTTCTTTTGATCCCCTGCCCCCTTTGAAACGATGAGGACGCTGTTGGCAGGTCAGTCCCACATGTCATCCTCTATGAACAATAAAAGTTTCCTTTGGTGGATTTATTTTTGACCCCTAATTAATTTCTGGCTATTTCCTTTTTTTTCTTTTGATCCCCTGCCGCCTTGGAATTGTTGAGAATGCTGCTGCCTCATTTTTCTTTTGGTCCTGTGCCGCCTTGGAAACGTTGAGACCGCTGCTATAAAATGGGACCCGCATGTCATCCTCTATGTACAATAAAGTTTCTTTTCTTGGATTATTTTTGGCTCCTGATATTATGTCACTTGGCTTTTTCTTTCGATCTCATGCCGACTTTGAAACGTTGAGGATGCTGCTGCCTCATGGGTCCCGCATGTCATCCTCTCAGAACGATAAATGTTTTCTTTTCTTGTATTTTTTTACCAACTGATTTTTGGCTTTTTTTTTATTTTTGATCCCCTGCCGCCTTTGAAACGTTGACGACGCTGCTGGCTCATGGGTCCCCGATGTTAGCCTCCCCGTACAAGAAACATGTGATATTTTATTTTGCAGACAATAAACGTTGTATTTCGCTCTGAGCTATTGCAAACGGATAAATTAAATCTTTATATCTACATAAACAAACTTATATGTTGAATCTCCTTGTTTTTTGTTTTTGCGAAGCATAGGACTTTCCTTTTTTTTTGAGAAAAATCCGACCTTTCCTGTTTTGGAGTGGGCTGAAATTGTACGAGTCAAAAGGCCCAGCAGGATAGTTCGAAGGCCCAGATGTCCAGATACAGCCCAATTGAAATCTTTCTTTTCTTGGATTTTTTTTCACACCCTAATTTCTGGCTACTTCATTTTTCTTTCGGTCCTGTGCCGCCTTGGAAGCGTTGAGACCGCTGCTACAAAATGGGACCCGCATGTCATCCTCTATGTACAATAAAGTTTCTTTTCTTGGATTATTTTTGGCTCCTGATATTATGTCACTTGCCTTTTTCTTTCAATCTCATGCCGACTTTGAAACGTTGAGGAAGCTGCTGGCTCATGGGTCCCGCATGTCATCCTCTATGAACAATAAAAGTTTCCTTTGTTGGATTTATTTTTTCCCCTAATTTACGGCTATTTGCCTTTTTCTTTTGATCCCCTGCCCCCTTTGAAACGATGACGACGCAGCTGGCAAGTCGGTCCCACATGTCATCCTCTATGAACAATAAAAGTTTCCTTTGATGGATTTATTTTTGACCCTAATTAATTTCTGGCTATTTCATTTTTTCTTTTGATCCCCTGCCGCCTTGAAATAGTTGAGGATGCTGCTGCCTCATGGGTCCCGCATGTCATCCTCTCAGAAAGGTAAATGTTTCTTTTCTTGAATTTGTTTACCAACTGATTTTTGGCTTATTTTTTCTTTCGATCTCCTGCCACCTTTAAAACGTTGATGACCTTTCTTGGCTCATGGGTCCCCAATGTCAGCCTCCCCATACTGCAAATCCTCTTTCTGCAAAGGTTGTATTTCTAGATAGATAAGGTGGATTCGAATCTGCCATGGTTCGAGCTGACTCGGGTAAGCCTTCTTGCACTGATTAATGGAAGTAGTGTATAGCAAGGTCAAGACATGTGGCTCGGTGTAATGAATCTATTTGAATCATGTTGTGGGTTCAATCTGATAGTTCTCTAACAGGTCAGCCAAAATAGAAATTAAGTTTTTTTCTAAAACGGAAATGCAAATTAAGATGAACACAAACATTAGTTATCATAATAGCTGATCATACATACATACTTGCTAAGAGCAAAAGCTTGCCAGAGTTTTACCACCCATACAATTAATTAGCAGTTCAGATAAGATAACCTTATATAAGTATAACTACAAATGCATTTGCTAAGGGCTCATTGGGCAACAGAACTAGACAACCGCGAACTTTATGACCAGCATGTCACAACAGCATCGAAAGATCTTGACCTTCAACTTTGATCCAATGCGAAGTTTGGCACCGTCAATGAACTTTTTCCACCTGGAAGTAACAGCCAAGCGGCCATCTGTGGGACTGACGGAGTACCGTCCCTCCACGGTGAGACCTTCACTCTCCATGATGAGGGATATCTTGCCCCTTCGGCCAGCATTGAGATCCTTGGAGATACTTTTAGGCAATTTCTGATTCAAAGCAAGAGATACCACCAAAAATTAGTCAATGGCACCAATGTACTGAACCATGTGAGACTTTGAGCAGAGAAGACATCAAGATAAGAGCAGTTATGCTGTCATATACTCACGAACATAGCCTTCAGATGCGTCATGGTCACCACACGGGTGGCCACAGCAATGAGCTGAGACCTCGGTGATCTGGCTGGGGCAGGTGCAGGAGCCTGGGCTGGTACACGAGCTGGTGCTGATGCAGGAGACTGTTGGGCAGGTGCAGTAAACGGTGCCTCTAGAGGAACCGGTGCTGATGCAGGAGACTGTTGGGCAGGTGCAGTAAACGGTGCAGCTAGAGGAACCGATCTTGATGCGGGAGCCCGGGCAGGTGTAGTATATGGGGCCTCTACGGGAACCAATGCTGATGTAGGGGCTCTGGGTAGATGCGATGAAACGGAGCTGGTACAGGAACTGGTGCTGATGCAGGAGAGTGGGAAGCCGGTGCCGGTGCTGGTGTGGTTGCCCTTTGTGACATCCGCTCATGTTCCATCAGGGGATCTGCAGCTTTGATCATGTTAAACCCAGCAAGCTAGAACAGAGGGAATGGTTTAGAACAACTGCTCAGAACAGTTATCAAAAGATATGAGTAGAAAAAAGTTACATATTATATATTTGGAAGTGTCTCCAACTCTGTAAGCAGTTACGTATATCTGCCCGTTTGAGTTTGTGATCCTCAGCTCGTCGCCCTTCTTCAGACCGTAGTCAAAAGGAAACTTTCTCCAATCATGTCCATACAAATATGTGATGGCCTGCGTCTTGTAGACATACACCTCATAGACCGTGTAGGTGTTCATCAATTTGCCATTGCCATGCATAGTGAAAGACCCTTCACGCGGACACATCTGGTTAATCATTGGACGGAGTTCACAAGGTACAGTCTGCATGTGAAAATTGATACAAATGTAAGAAGCAGGAAGACTAAAAACAAGACTTTACTATATGTCAATTCATGCTAAACCACTGAGAATACATACCTGTAACTCTGTGAAGGAGCTACTAGAAAGGTAGATAGAGTCATAGGAGGTGTTATATGCGGGGTATGTACATGGGCCCGCCATATTCCCGCAAGCTCGGCATCGGGATGGTGAAGGAAACATGGGAGGTACTACTGGTGCGTAGCGCTGAATGTAAGTGGAAGAATTAGGTTGTGTAAAGTGCATAGTTCAGAGCAATGCAAATGTTGACAAGCGAGTGCATAACACTATGTTACAAACTGAACAGTGAAAAATTAGTGTATGATGAATATAAGCATGCTAATTTGGTGTTTCCGAATTCCAAAAGGCATTAGACAGAGCCGGTGATAATATCAGACATAAATCATGGCATGTATATGTGGCTTAAGAAAATATACCCGAACCCTTGGATGGTTACGGCCCGGCTGGTCCTTGGACTTGAGCTTATATAAGCATCCAGAAGGTTGGGCTGACAGTAACTTGGTGGCAGCCTCTGCAGATGCCTCATCAGCAACAGTTGCAATCCTTTTGACCAATGAAGGGTTAGCAGTTTTAGTCTGCATATGAAAATTGAAGAGCAACAGACATCAGCAGTGATATATAAAATGAATCTATGAGACACTGATGCATATAGTACTGGATGTAAGTGTAAGAATAGGTGTGTGTGTTTCTGAACTATTGGTAAGCATTAGACAAAGCCGGCAATAAACAGACAAAAATAAAATCATGTATGAGGATTAAGAAAATATACCTGCTTACTGAAAAGGGTACCACCCAGCTGGCCCGTGGCCTTGTGCTTGAGGAGGTTTTCAGAAGATGGTGGCGGCACCATCGTCTTCACAGCAGCCTCATCAGGATCATTTTTTATCCATTTGAGTAGAGGCACAGAAGTTTCATCCTGCATATGAATAGCAACAGAACTCATCATTGATATTTAGTAAATCTATGAGATAGACTGATGCAAATAGTGCGGGTGTAAGTGGAAGAATAGGGTTGTGCATAGAGAACAGTTGACAACAATGCAAATGATTACAAAAGAAGCCAATGGAAATCAACAGTTTATATCTTTGGATGAGACAGACTGAAAAGTGAAAAATTAGTGTATGATGATTGTAAGCAAACGCAGTGTTTCTGAACTTTTGGTAAGCATTAGACAAAGCCAACAGTAATTAAACAGATAATAATGAAATCATGTATGTGGATTAAGAAAATATACCAGATTCATTAAAAGGTCACCACCAGTGGCCCATGGCCTCGTGCTTGTAGAGGTTTTCGGAAGATGGTGCCGGCACCATCGTCCTCACAGCAGCCTCATTAGCCTCATTTTGCATCCACTTGAGTAAAGGCGCAGCAGTTTCAGCCTGCATAAGAATGGGAACAGATCTCAGCAGTGATATTGAATGACTGTGAGACAGACTGATGCATATAGTGCTGGATGTAAGTGGAAGGGTATGGCCGTGTATGGACAACAGTTCACAACAATGCAAGGGTGTGTTCGGTTCTGAAACAGCGTGGAATGGAATGGAATGGTTCCATTTCAGAGGAATGGAATGGTTAAATTTTTGTTCGGTTGGGATAAATGGAGAGCAGAAGAGATCGAGGTTAAACTAACCATTTGTCTCAAAATTGTAATTAACAATTGCAAATGACATTTTAATCTCAAAGTCGTAATTAACAGCGCCTAATGGTGCTCTTTTAATCTAAAAATCGTAATTAACATCATTTTTTGTTGGGTTAGGGGAACTGGAGTAGATGAACATTACTGTATGATGATTGTAAGCAAACGAATTTGGTGTTTCTAAACTTTTGGCCTCGAGATCTTATGGTTTCAACTCTAGCCTACCCCAACTTGTTTGGGACTGAAAGGCTTGGTTGTTGTTGTTGTTGTTGTAAACTTTTGGCAAGCATAGAAAAAACCGACAATAAACAGAGAAAAATCAAGGCATGTTTTGTGGATTAAGAAAATATACCATATTCATTAAAAGATCACCACCCAGCTGGCGCGTGGCCTTGTGCTTGTAGAGGCATTTAGAAGATGGGGCGGCATCAACATACTGGCAGCCTGATCAACCGCAGTTTTGATCTTCCTTTTGAGTAAAGGCCCTAAAGTTTCAGTCTGCATATGAATAGCAAAACAAAAGGCAGACCTCAGCAGTGATATTGAATTACGTATGAGATAGATCGATGCATATAGTGGATGCTCTTAGCCTTTTGCAGCGTGAACACTAGCTATGGACGGACAAAAACTAGTTAACTCAGCTTTGTCTAGATATGAATGTACTACCACCATCCAAAAGCTTAAGCCTTATTTATTTTTGAGAAATCAAAACAAGCAAAGTTTGACCAAAATTTTAGAACATTCTATCAACAAATATAATACTGTGTAGATACCGTAGGAAAATATATTTTATTATCTATTTAATGATATTAATTTTGTATTTTGCATGTTACTGATTTTTGGTAAAAGCTTAGTCAAACATGGTATAGTTTGACTTTCTAAAAATAATATAAGCCCAAAGCTTTGGGATGGAGGCAGTAGTATCTAGAGCTAAAACACATCTAGATACATCCGTATCTACAGATAGTTGAGTCAATTAATTTGGATCTGAGGGAGTATCGATTCGGACTACATCATGGTAAGTTGGTTAAAAAAAATTACCCACTGGCGGTCCACTGCCCAGCTCGGCGATGGCATTTCGCTTCTTGTCTTGCAGATCGGGCCATGCTCCTGCAGCAGGTGGGGCGCTATTCTCGTTCCCCATAGCCTCGGCCACGGAACTGGAGGTACCAACCTGATACGAGAGAATATAGAGCATGGTGTCACAGAGGCTTTACGCACAAACACCTGAAGACATGTGCTACTTTAAGCATATTCCGGAAGCAGGAACAGATTGAGGATGCGAGAGAGACACTTAAAAGGTAAAGAGTGGATAAGCAAACGGAGTACACAGCTCGCGGGCTGGGGACGCAGCTCAGGCTCAGCCAACTGCCCACATGCGTGGTAGCCTTACGCTCCATTGCCCCCACCGCCGAGGTCTTACCTTTCTGTACAAGCTGACAAAAGATACGGTGAGGATCAGCGAAACTACAAAGGTTGCAAATGTCGACAAATAAAGGAAGAACACCCCAATCCAAGCAAAGGTAGCCCCCGCCCCCACCCCCATCAATCACTCCCAGCTCGAGGGTGACCGAGAAAGACACCCCTTCGCCCAGAATAGGAAAGAGATGCGCAAGATATCGAGGAGAGGAAAAAGAACCGATATCGAGAAAGGAAAGAACATTACTAGTCCTACTTAATCCGCTTGGTCTAGATGCAGCTGGCCCCTCCAAGCTGGATGCACAGGACGGTGGAGGCGAAAGGAGGGGATCGAGCTAGCGGCTTGCATCCGTCGGCAATCGGCACTCGATCGGGAGAGAAGGGGTGCTACATAAAGGGGAGGGGTAACATATTTTATTACACAGTGAACTTACTGATGTGACTAGTCATTACATGTCTCACTGAAACTAGGGCCCATAGCGTGGCACCCCAAATTCACTTGAAGCTGCCCGGCGGGACACATTGGCGCGTCAAGAAACCCCCGAATTTTAGCCGGGAAATGAAACATTTCACAAAAATTCGAAATTCAAGCACACCGCCACGCGCCAAGCACGCGGCTGTTCCTTCCTCTTCCTCGGTTCCTCCTCCCCTATCCGAAAAAACCCCAAATCCCAAGCTCAAACCAAAAAAAAAAACAAATCCCATGGCCGCCATGCATGTCCTCGTTAACCCGGCGGAGATCGTTCCGGACGATGCGGACCCCCGCCCGAGATCCAGAATTCCGTCCACCTCGAGGCCTGCGTCTTTGTCTCGCAGCAGCGGCTTGAGGGCGCTGAAGAGGAAGTTCCACCGGAAAGTGCTCATGGCAACTGTGCAAGCTCACCGGCGTGCTGCATCCCGAGAGGAACTGGTCAAAGCTTTGCTATTCGCCACACACAAAAAATTGCGGGCCAAGATCTGGTCAAAGCTTCGTCGATGGCTTGCCGCGAGAGGCTTGGAGTCCAGAGTCAATAAACTAGCTGCTCGAGGACTGGGCGGTTTACACGGATTCATATTAACTGACTCAAGTTTGTTAGTCTAGTTAACAAATGCATCTAGATACATCCATATCTAGATAGAATTGAGTCAATTAATATGAATCAGAGGGGAGTACGTGAAAGTGTTTCATGCTACCAACTAATGCGCTGGCAGGAATCGCTGTAGAAGTAATTGTGCTACTACTCATACGATGAACTGATTGTGTGAGTGTCGAATTTTGCAACGCGATCATCCACTGAATGCTTAATCTAGCGCCAAAGGCGTACAAATCATAACATACTACGGCACCAGAACATAAAAGTACGAATCATAAAGTAGCTCAACATTTTGCATCAGGGCTGGGTGGTCCTGAGACTACCGGGACGCCCCTGATGATCTCCGGGTGTGCATCCTCTTCAACGCAAAGCTGTGTACTCGGTCCACGGCCTCCTTCTGTAGGCTGGATAATCTCAGGTGCAGGACCTTCGTCTATGAGAGGCTCGTCATCAGTACCATCCACAGGTGCATCAGGGCTGGGTGGTCTTGAGACTACCGGACGCCCCTGATGATCTCCGGGCGTGCATCCACTTCAACGCAAAGCTGTGTACTCGGTCCACGGCCTCCTTCTGTAGGCTGGATAATCTCAGGTGCAGGACCTTCGTCTATGAAAGGCTCGTCATCAGTACCATCCACAGGTGCATCAAACTGAGATTCATCTTCAAATCTCCCATCAAACTGAGAGACCTCTTCAACTCTATGCTTCTGCAATTAGTACATCAACCGATTAGACAAACATCTAAGGGATGCAACCTGAACAAATGCCGTTTTACATATTTACCTTCTCATCTGGCACAGCACATGTCCCAGAGCTGAAACCCGTTTCCTGAAGCAAGCGCTTTTTCTCTCCTTCCCGTCCATCCATCTGCAACAAGTTAAATTTGAGTACAGAACCTTGCACAGCAATGCAAACTATTGATTGAAACAGCGGCAGCATCAATATAAATAATTAACTACATATGCCAGCACACATACAGTGTGAGCAAGATCTGCTTCTCCTGCTAAAGGATCATTATATGGTTCACCATGCTAAACCCGCCTAACATATGTGCGGTCCATCCCAAAAATGTGTAAATGATCTGCCACTACAGGGTGAGGCCTCTTCTCACCATTCATACATGTGCAGCGCGGGCAATACACGTCCAGGTTGTGACCTTCATGAGCTCTAATAAACCCCATAAAGGGTTGAACACCATTTATATATGAAGGGGAACATAAGTGTCCATGCAGTATCCAAGTTACATCCATCTGTTTAATTATGAGATACAGTGGTTGGTGATTAATTTAAGGCGAAGTAGGAAATGTATATCCATCGAGTACAAAACTATACTACATGATTATGCATTTCAGCAATCATGTCGAGTACAAAACAAAAAATGCCCATCGACATTTTAGCAAACAGATCGTGTACAAAACTCTGCCATGGCATTTCAGCAAATTAACGGATCGAGTGCAGAACTGACTCTATATGCCCACGCAAATGAACAAATTGATCGATGACAAATCGAGCGTAAAACTATAAAGTGCCAATTAGTTCGAGCATACTGACGAATTTTTTTAGCAGCATCAAGAAAATATAAATCGTTAGGCCGTCTTGCCCGATACATGATTGAGCTAGAGATAGCAGCCCTACCGTGGATCAACTTGACCGCCGGTGCGTCTCGAGAAGAACAACGGGGAGGGGAAGCTTCTTCTTCGCACGAACGGGACGGGGAGGGGAAGCTCTTCGCACGGACGGGGATAAGTTGTGTAGGGGTGGGTGGGGGGTCATGCGGCCGGGCCGCCGGGGTGATAATTAAGGTCGGTAGGTGGCGTTTAATGGAGTTGCGTGTGTAATTTGCCGTGCACAAGGTTGAGGAATAGGCGGTTCCCTTTGCCGCGCGCACAATTCAAACTATCCCGCCCATGTAGTTTAAATTCGCCATATTTTCGTTAAATCGACATAAAGTCATGTGAGTGGGGGAAAATTAGCAAAGTTGCTTGAAAAATAGTAAAACTCTGGAATTATCCTTTAAATATGCTCTACTTCGTGTGGAAATCGGGGTGTGGAAGCATGTTGAGCTGTTTTATTTGTACTTTCTTCATTAAAACTCCCATTTTATGCACTTTGGATGGAAAGAAATCATTTGTACATAAATTTTGACAACGCCATTTGCAAACACTAATTGTTTTACATGCCAAGATGCACCCATCCACCAAATATATATGGGGCAAAAGTTTATCACAATCTAGCAGATATGCACAATTAGTGAGGGACCCCTTTTGATTTTATGCAATTTCCACTAATTAGGTAGAGAGAAGGGGTTAATTAATTAGGCCATGTTAGGGGTTATGTGTTTTAGATTAGGTTGTGTGGATTCAAATACAACTTCTTTATTTGTGTGCTATGATTAATCAAAACTAGATTGATCGACTGCGCACACATTATTAGAGGTGCATGCCTTTGCGCACAAAGTGCATGTGTGTGTTGTTGGCCACCAATTAACGAGAGAGAGAGAGAGACAGAGAGAGAGAGGTAGAGAGAGATCTACATACGAGAGAGCGATTGAAATCCCCAAATTAAACACATATATATATGCATGGCACATTTAATTTAATTCGAGGACCGCGAGCTAAGGCACCCCTGGCCTGCTTGATGCACAATTAAGTGTCATTGTCCTATATATAGGGTTTAATTAGGGTTTAGGGTTTAGGGTTAGGAGGTTAGGGTTTAGGGTCTAGGGTCTAGGGTTTAATGTTTATGGTGTTTAGGGGTTTAGGGATTAGGGATTAGGGTTTATTTAATTAGGGTTTAAGGTTTATGGATCATCGATCGAGTGCGCACACACACATTATTAGAGGCACACACGCCTTTGCGCATAAAGTGCATGTGTATATGTGTGTGTTTTTTGGCCAACAACGATATATAGATGATCGAGAGAGAGAGAGAGATTGAAATCCCCAAGAATATGTTCAAATATATATTAAAATATATGCACGAATGCATGCATGGTAGGCCATGCATGCACACTAATTATATATATATTATGAGGAAACTTAATCAAATGTGTTTTCATTCGAGAGAACTTGTCAAAATTCAAGTTAATTAATTTATCATCGATAATTATATAATTAATTAATGAATCTCAGGGAGATGTTATACAACATATGATCGATATAGGCCATGTCGTATATATTAATTGGTGTTAATCTATCGTTTAATTTGCTAGCTAGCTGCTATATATAGATCGAGCATGTTTTTATTAGATCGGGTTATAGCTAGCTAGTATAGTTTAGGGCTATGTGTTTTAATGAACTAGGGTTTGATTAGCTAGGGGTTAGTTATATATATGGTTTAGGGTTAATGCATGGCACATTTAATTTAACTAGAGGACAGCGATCTAGGCACCCCTGGCCTGCTTGATGCACAATTAAGTGTCGTTGGCCTATATATAGGGTTTAATTAGGGTTTAGGGTTAGCTAGGGTTTAGGGTTTAGGGTTTAGTGTTTAGGGTGTTTAGCTAGGGTCTAGGGTTTAGTTTAGGGTGTTTAGGGTCTAGGGTTTAGGGTTTAATTAGTGTTTAGGGTGTTTAGGGTTTAGGGTTTAGGGTTTAGTGTTTACGGTGTTTAGGGTCTAGTGTTTAGGGTTTAGTGTTTAGGGTGTTTAGGGTCTAGGGTTTAGTGTTTAGGGTGTTTAGGATTTAGGGGAGTTTTAGGGTTGTTTAAGGTTTAGGGATCATCGATCGAGTGCGCACACACATTATTAGAGGCACCCCGCGCCTTTGCGCATAAAGTGCATGCGTATATATGTACGTGTGTGTTTTTTGCCACCAACAACGATATATAGATGATCGAGAGAGAGAGATTGAAATCCCCTAGAATATGTTCAAATATATATTAAAATTGATATAGGCCATGTATATTTTAATTGGTGTTAATCTACGGTTTGCTAGCTAGCTGCTATATATAGAGCATGTTTTTATTAGATCGGGTTATAGCTAGCTAGTACAGTTTAGGGTTATGTGTTTTAATTAAGTAGGGTTGATTAGCTAGGGTTAGTTACATATATGTGGTTTAGGGTTAATGCATGGCACATTTAATTTAATTAGAGGACCGTGAGGCACCCCCTGGCCTGCTCGATGCACAATTAAGTGTCGTTGGCCTATACATAGGGTTTAATTAGGGTTTAGGGTTAGCTAGGGTTTAGGGTTAGGGTTAGGGTTAGGGTTAGGGTTAGGGTTTAGGGTCTAGGGTGGTTTAGGGTCTAGGGTTTAGGGTTTAGGGTTAGCTAGGGATTAGGGTTAGGGTTAGGGTTAGGGTTAGGGTTAGGGTTTAGGGTCTAGGGTTTAGGGTTTAGTGTTTAGGGTGTTTAGGGTTTAGGGATTAGGGATTATTAGGGATTAGGGATTTAAGGTTTTAGGGGTTGTTTAAGGTTTAGGGATCATCGATCGAGTGCGCACACACATTATTAGAGGCACCCGCGCCTTTACGCATAAAGTGCATGCGTATATATGTGTGTTTTTTGGGCCACCAACGATATATAGATGATCGAGAGAGAGAGATCGAGACTGAAATCCCCAAGAATATATATGTTCAAATATACATTAAAATATATGCACGAATGCATTGTAGGCCATGCATGCACACTAATTATATATATATTATGAGGCAACTTAATCAAATGTGTTTTCATTCGAGAGAACTTGTCAAAATTCAAGTTAATTAATTTATCACGATAATTATATAATTAATTAATGAATCTCAGGGATATGTTATACAACATGATCGATATAGGCCATGTATATTTTAATTGGTGTTAATCTACGGTTTGCAAGCTAGATGCTACATATAGAGCATGTTTTTATTAGATCGGGTTATAGCTAGCTAGTATAGTTTAGGGTTATGTGTTTTAATTAAGTAGGGTTGATTAGCTAGCTAGGGTTAGTTACATATATATGGTTTAGGGTTAATGCATGGCACATTTAATTTAATTAGAGGACCGCGAGGCACCCCCTGGCCTGCTCGATGCACGTACAATTAAGTGTCGTTTGCCTATACATAGGGTTTAATTAGGGTTTTAGGGTTAGCTAGGGTTTAGGGTTAGGGTTAGGGTTAGGGTTAGGGTTAGGGTTAGGGTTTAGGGTCTAGGGTTTAGGGTCTAGGGTTTAGGGTTTAGGGTTAGCTAGGGTTTAGGGTTAGGGTTAGGGTTAGGGTTAGGGTTAGGGTTTAGGATTTAGGGTTTATTGTTTAGGGTGTTTAGGGTTTAGGGATTAGGGATTATTAGGGATTAGGGATTTAAGGTTTTAGGGGTTGTTTAAGGTTTAGGGATCATCGATCGAGTGCGCACACACATTATTAGAGGCACCCGCGCGCGCCTTTACGCATAAAGTGCATGCGTATATATGTGTGTTTTTGGGCCACCAACGATATATAGATGATCGAGAGAGAGAGATCGAGATTGAAATCCCCAAGAATATATATGTTCAAATATACATTAAAATATATGCACGAATGCATTGTAGGCCATGCATGCACACTAATTATATATATATATTATGAGGCAACTTAATCAAATGTGTTTTCATTCGAGAGAACTTGTCAAAATTCAAGTTAATTAATTTATCACGATAATTATATAATTAATTAATGAATCTCAGGGATATGTTATACAACATGATCGATATAGGCCATGTATATTTTAATTGGTGTTAATCTACGGTTTGCTAGCTAGCTGCTATATATAGAACATGTTTTTATTAGATCGGGTTATATCTAGTATAGTTTAGGGTTATGTGTTTTAATTAAGTAGGGTTGATTAGCTAGGGTTAGTTACATATATGTGGTTTAGGGTTAATGCATGGCGCATTTAATTAATTTAATTAGAGGACCGCGAGGCACCCCTGGGCTGCTCGATGCACAATTAAGTGTCGTTGGCCTATACATAGGGTTTAATTAGGGTTTAGGGTTAGCTAGGGCAGATGGTTAGGGTTAGGGTTAGGGTTTAGGGTCTAGGGTCTAGGGTTTAGTGTTTAGGGTGTTTAGGGTTTAGGGATTAGGGATTAGGGATTTAGGGTTTTAGGGTTGTTTAAGGTTTAGGGATCATCGATCGAGTGCGCACACACATTATTAGATCGAGGCACCCGCGCCTTTACGCATAAAGTGCATGCGTATATATGTGTGTTTTTTGTGCCACCAACGATCTATAGATGATCGAGAGAGAGATTGAAATCCCCAAGAATATGTTCAAATATACATTAAAATATATGCATGAATGCATTGTAGGCCATGCATGCACACTAATTATATATATATTATGAGGCAACTTAATCAAATGTGTTTTCATTCGAGAGAACTTGTCAAAATTCAAGTTAATTAATTTATCACGATAATTATATAATTAATTAATGAATCTCAGGGATATGTTGTACAACATGATCGATATAGGCCATGTATATTTTAATTGGTGTTAATCTACGGTTTGCTAGCTAGCTGCTATATATAGAGCATGTTTTTATTAGATCGGGTTATAGCTAGCTAGTATAGTTTAGGGTTATGTGTTTTAATTAAGTAGGGTTGATTAGCTAGGGTTAGTTACATATATATGGTTTAGGGTTAATGCATGGCACATTTAATTTAATTAGAGGACCGCGAGGCACCCCCTGGCCTGCTCGATGCACGTACAATTAAGTGTCGTTGGCCTATACATAGGGTTTAATTAGGGTTTTAGGGTTAGCTAGGGTTTAGGGTTAGGGTTAGGGTTAGGGTTAGGGTTAGGGTTAGGGTTTAGGGTCTAGGGTTTAGGGTCTAGGGTTTAGGGTTTAGGGTTAGCTAGGGTTTAGGGTTAGGGTTAGGGCTAGGGTTAGGGTTAGGGTTAGGGTTAGGGTTTTGTTGGGGGGATAACCCCCGGTATGCCAAAGGCATGCCAAACTGGATGGTTTGAGACATCGAGATACCGGTTTAATATTCTTACCGGAACACAAGGTAAGAGTTTGGGCTAAGCCAGTATCCTCAGAAGAGGTATACCGGGACGGGATAAAAAGATACCGAGCCACCGGAAAGAAGAGCATGTCGGCAGGACTGGTCAAAGATCCTCTCCAGATCTAGAAGACAAAGATGAGCTAAGCAAAGTAACTTTAAACGAAGGGCTGACGATAAAGATAAGGATGACGAAGAAAGAAGCCGGAGGACGTCAGCGTCCCTGATTAAAGAAGACTCCGGCGTCATCTATGATTAAAGTAGCTTTGTAAAGTAGTTTGTCCAGTCAAAGATGCCATTAGGATTTCTTGTTCTGTAAGCCACCCTCTCCCCTATATAAGGAGAGGGGGTACTGCCTCATACAGGCGCGTGACCACAGAGGAAATTAGACGATAGAGCTTGTATCCAGGCACCTGTAATCGTGTTGAGATCAATGAAGCAAGCGATCTAGTAAAGAGTTCTTCCTCTTGTCTCTCTTCTTGCATACCGGCCTTTGGTTGTGTTCTTGAGGAAAGCATCCGGAAGTTCATCCCATCTAGTCGCAAACCCTCCCCCGAATCCTCTAGCGTCCATTCGGCCCCAATCTAAGCCATCCTATGGCATCTGTCTGTTCACCACGACGACAGGTTTAGGGTTTAGGGTTTAGTGTTTAGGGTGTTTAGGGTTTAGGGATTAGGGATTATTAGGGATTAGGGATTTAAGGTTTTAGGGGTTGTTTAAGGTTTAGGGATCATCGATCGAGTGCGCACACACATTATTAGAGGCACCCGCGCGCGCCTTTACGCATAAAGTGCATGCGTATATATGTGTGTTTTTTGGGCCACCAACGATCTATAGATGATCGAGAGAGAGATTGAAATCCCCAAGAATATGTTCAAATATACATTAAAATATATGCACGAATGCATTGTAGGCCATGCATGCACACTAATTATATATATATTATGAGGCAACTTAATCAAATGTGTTTTCATTCGAGAGAACTTGTCAAAATTCAAGTTAATTAATTTATCACGATAATTATATAATTAATTAATGAATCTCAGGGATATGTTGTACAACATGATCGATATAGGCCATGTATATTTTAATTGGTGTTAATCTACGGTTTGCTAGCTAGCTGCTATATATAGAGCATGTTTTTATTAGATCGGGTTATAGCTAGCTAGTATAGTTTAGGGTTATGTGTTTTAATTAAGTAGGGTTGATTAGCTAGGGTTAGTTACATATATATGGTTTAGGGTTAATGCATGGCACATTTAATTTAATTAGAGGACCGCGAGGCACCCCCTGGCCTGCTCGATGCACGTACAATTAAGTGTCGTTGGCCTATACATAGGGTTTAATTAGGGTTTTAGGGTTAGCTAGGGTTTAGGGTTAGGGTTAGGGTTAGGGTTAGGGTTAGGGTTTAGGGTCTAGGGTTTAGGGTCTAGGGTTTAGGGTTTAGGGTTAGCTAGGGTTTAGGGTTAGGGCTAGGGTTAGGGTTAGGGTTAGGGTTTTGTTGGGGGGATAACCCCCGGTATGCCAAAGGCATGCCAAACTGGATGGTTTGAGACATCGAGATACCGGTTTAATATTCTTACCGGAACACAAGGTAAGAGTTTGGGCTAAGCCAGTATCCTCAGAAGAGGTATACCGGGACGGGATAAAAAGATACCGAGCCACCGGAATGAAGAGCATGTCGGCAGGACTGGTCAAAGATCCTCTCCAGATCTAGAAGACAAAGATGAGCTAAGCAAAGTAACTTTAAACGAAGGGCTGACGATAAAGATAAGGATGACGAAGAAAGAAGCCGGAGGACGTCAGCGTCCCTGATTAAAGAAGACTCCGGCGTCATCTATGATTAAAGTAGCTTTGTAAAGTAGTTTGTCCAGTCAAAGATGCCATTAGGATTTCTTGTTCTGTAAGCCACCCTCTCCCCTATATAAGGAGAGGGGGTACTGCCTCATACAGGCGCGTGACCACAGAGGAGATTAGACGATAGAGCTTGTATCCAAGCACCTGTAATCGTGTTGAGATCAATGAAGCAAGCGATCTAGTAAAGAGTTCTTCCTCTTGTCTCTCTTCTTGCATACCGGCCTTTGGTTGTGTTCTTGAGGAAAGCATCCGGAAGTTCATCCCATCTAGTCGCAAACCCTCCCCCGAATCCTCTAGCGTCCATTCGGCCCCAATCTAAGCCATCCTATGGCATCTGTCTGTTCACCACGACGACAGTTGGCGCCAACCGTGGGGCATGAAGTGGCGCTTGCAGGAGTTCACATTCGGGCGGGCATCCTCGAGGTCGCCGGCGAGCGTACGGTGTCCGCGCTTGTGCAGCGCATCTACGACATGGACTTCATCAACGACAACGCGGGCTGCTTCGCCAACGGCGGCGTCTTCCCCAAGAACGGTCGCACCATCGAGTTCGGCAGCCACCGCGTCTACTTCGGCACCGTCCCTGTACGCCAGCGCCTCTCGCCGGTGCTGGTGGCACCGGACCCGCCAAGGTGGCTCTGTGCTGGCCGCGCCGCCGGCAGCGTCGAGGTAATGATGACTGGCGTGGTTGGTGCAGGAAAAGAAGCTGTGGGTGAAGGTGCTGGTCGTGCGGCTTTGTCCCGTGCGGCCAAGCCACCGCTGGAGCGCGACGCAGGCGCAGCGGGAGCATCATCCGCGCCACCGGAAACACCGCTCCAAGCGGCGATGAACGTCCTCGCCACCCCTATCGCGCAGAACATCGACCCGGCAGCGGCTCAGGCGGAGCTGGAGGCGCAGCGCAAGAAGGTGCTCGAGAGCGGCAAGGACATCGTCCGGGCGCAGCGCGAGCTGAACCTAACCCTACGTGAGTATAACGCTGCCCATGGCTTTGCTTCTGTTAGCGCGCATGCTGCTAGGATGCCGGAAAACCGGCTAAAAGCTCGCAACCTAGATCAAGATTTGCGCAAAGAAGTTCTTGCCGGCAAAAGTACCTCTGCATCTGTTAGCATCATGGAAAAACCTAAGTACAGTAGCCCAGATAAAACTATAAAAGCTGCTAAAGCTGCAGTAGAGCTATGTGAATCGCTTTCCGGGGATGCTCTGGTAAAACAGCAAGAGCGTGTTAGAGAACTGCTGGAAACTATTGAGCAGCAGAATGCTGAGCAACTGGCTAAGCTGAACAAGGCCGCGGCCTCAAAATCCGCGTGTTCAACAAAGAATGCCGGAAGCAAGTCCCATGGGCAGGCATCGTCCCCCCATCCGGACAGAAGAAGAGAAAAAGAGATGAACGCACAGCAGATGACTGTGTACGATCCGGTTCTTGCCGGAAAACAACAAGCCGGGCAACACGATGCCGGTAGAAAAAGCCAAGTGGCAGGTCGAGGCTACGCCAGAGGAGGCTGTGCCGAAAACAATCATGCCGGTAGATATGAAACCGGGCAAAATTATCGAGCTGCAAGGGCAGCGTACGAGGCGATGCCACCACCAAGGTACCGGCAGGCAAGAGCCGCGGAACCGGAAAGATACGGAGAGGGAGATTCCGAAGTAGAACGAACAAGAGTCTACCGGAACCCCTTGGGGGATCGCCTGGGGGAGAGATGTTTGCCAGACCAAGATGCGAGGCACAGGCTGGACAGAGTACATCTTTCCGAAATGATCGAGTCTGAGGGTCCTCCTGGCCCGAAATGTTTTGGCCCACGGATCATGGGAGAAGAGCCACCGGTACGCAATTTCCAGCTGCCCCGGGACACAAAAACGTATGATGGCATGACCAAGTCGGAAGATTGGCTGGCGGACTATGTCACAGCTGTTTATGTAGCTGGTGGTGGAGTGAACCGGCGTTGGGCGGTGAGAATCATACCGTCCTACCTGGTAGGCCCTGCACGGATTTGGCTTAACAACTTGCCGGCAGGAGCATTAACGGATGGCTGGACTTTGAGGAAGCCTTCGTGAACAATTTCAGTAGCACTTACAAGAGGCCGAACCGGCCCCAACAGCTCGCTTTATGCCAGCAACGTGCCGGTGAGACCGACAGGGATTATCTTACCCGATGGAACTCAACAAGAAACACGTGTGAAGGAGTGATTGAAGCACAAGCAATTGCTTGGTTCAGTCAAGGATGCCGGAGGGGATCACCGCTGTGGCAAAAGCTACAGAGAAGCATGCCAGCAACCTTGGCAGAGATGATACGTGTGGCGGATAGCTATGCATTGGGAGATCCATTGCAACCAGCGGTACAAGCTGAGCCGGAGCAGCGACAGGAACAATACCGGGACAACCGGAACAACAAGAGAAGGGAAGATTTCCCGGATCGAAGGTACGCTTCGCAGCACGTTGCTGCCATGCAAGAAAATTATGATGCCGGCAGTAGCCAAAGGCAAAAAACCGGATCGCAGCCATGGGCGGGTCCAAAAAAGCAGTGGGTCGAAAAGAAACCCTGGAGCCAGAAAAAGAATTGGCAGGAACCCGTAAAATACACCATGGAAGCCGCCATGGATCAACCTTGCCGGTGGCACACGCCAAACCCGGATCACCCGTCAAATCACCTAACGAAGGATTGTTCTTGGACCAAGTACTTGATGCAAAAGGGAGCGGTAAAGGACGCGCAAGCACAAGGGTGCTCAACAGTGTTGCCACCATCACAAGATATGTTGCGTCAGCAACAACTACCACCACCGCCACCACTCACCGGAGCAAACGCTTTACCGGTACAACATCAGCCAAATAGGCAACAATACCAGCAAGTTAACCGGGTGGAGCAAAACGATGATCAACCACCTCCACCGGCACCTTTAGGCCGGAATGTTTACGAGGGCCCGCATCTGTGCTGTGTTGTCTTTGTCACTGAGCCGACAGACAGGCAAAGTGTGCATCGCCGCTCCATGGAGGTAAACGCCGTGATGCCGGTAGTCCCCAGATACATGCTGTGGTCAGATCAGGAAATTACTTGGTCATTTAAGGATCACCCCAAAATCATGCCGAATCCGGGTGGATATGCTCTTGTTGTGGACCCAATCATGAAAGGGCCGCAAACCCGAGTTAAATTCAGCAAGGTGCTGATAGACAACGGCAGCAGCATAAACATCATGTACAAGCATACCATGCATACGCTGGGCATAACAGAAAACATGCTTTAGCCAACGCGTACAACGTTCCACGGAATCGTTCCGGGCTTGTCCTGTGCTCTGGTAGGAAAAGTTCGGGTGGACGTAGCGTTTGGAGGACGTGACAATTGCCGGGTTGAAAATGTTGAGTTTGAGGTGGTGGACCTAGACAGTCCTTACCATGCGTTGCTGGGAAGACCAGCGTTGGCAGCTTTCATGGCTACGACTCATACAGCTTACCTCAAGATGAAGATGCCGGCACCTCGTGGACCCTTATCTGTGATGGGAAACTATAAGGTCTCACTGGAAACTGCATCTGCCGGATCAAACCTAGCGGAATCGCTGGTGATCGCGGAGGAAAAAAGAAGAATGCAAACTGCGGTTGCGCTGGCTCAGTCCTCACAATTGAGTTTAGCGGCAATGAGTGGAAGCTTGGGCTAACCGGCATTCAAGCCGACAAATGTAACAAAGGACATTGTGCTGGATCCGGCTTACCCAGAGCGCACCGTTCGCATCGGTGCCGGACTCGATCAAGCATAGGAAAACGCGCTCGTCAGCTTCCTCCGTGAGAATCGGAATATCTTTGCCTGGTCAACTGATGACTTGGTGGGTGTTCCGAGGGAGCTGGCTGAGCACTCTTTAAATGTCCGGAAAGACGCCAAGCCGGTGCGGCAACCCTTGCGCCGGTTCGCTGAAGATAGGAGGAAGATTATTGGAGAAGAAGTGACTAAACTGCTCGTTGCCGGATTCATTGTGGAGGTCACGCACACACAGTGGCTGGCCAATCCGGTAATGGTTGAAAAGAAAAAAGATGAGAACTTGGAGGCAAAAGCTCCAAAGGTATGGCGCATGTGCATCGACTACACCAACCTAAACAAGGCTTGCCCAAGAGATCCTTTCCCTTTGCCACGGATCGATCAGGTGATTGATTCAACTGCTGGGTGTGAATTGTTGTCCTTTCTGGATGCGTATTCCGGTTTCCACCAAATTCCCTTGAAAAAGGAAGATCAAATAAAAACTGCGTTCATTACCCCGCATGGGGCTTATTGCTATGTCACTATGCCCTTTGGTTTGCGCAACGCTGGTGCAACGTACCAGCGCTGTATGTAAAAATGCTTGTTTGATCAAATCGGAAAGAATGTGCAAGTCTATGTAGACGACATTGTGATAAAAACTAAGGTAAAGAACACCTTAAGCAGTGACATCCGACAAACGTTCGATAACCTAAGACGGTTCCGGATGAAACTTAATCCGGCAAAATGCACCTTCGGTGTCCCTGCCGGCAAGCTGCTCGGCTTCCTTGTGTCAAGCCGGGGCATTGAAGTCAATCCGGTAAAAATCCGGGCAATAGAATGAATGACTATCCCACGAGAACTAAAAGATGTGCAAAAATTTACCGGAAGCTTGGCATCGCTAAGCAGGTTCATAAGCAGGTTGGGAGAAAAAGCTCTGCCACTTTATGCTCTAATGAAAAAATCCGATACGTTCGTCTGGACCCCTCAGGCAGACGCAGCGTTTAAAGAACTGAAAACAATGCTGGCCACAACACCTATACTGGCTTCACCTCTAGAAAGAGAGCCTATGCTATTATACATAGCAGCAACAAACCGGGTTGTGAGCGTAGTGGTCGTGGTTGAAAGAGAAGAGGAAGGAAAAACCGTCCAGAGGCCGGTATACTACCTGAGCGAGGTGCTCTCCCTCTCAAAACAAAACTACCCTCACTTCCAAAAGATGACTTATGGCGTGTACATGGCCGCTACAAAACTCAAGCATTACTTTGAAGAACATCCTATGAAGGTGGTGAGTGAAGCACCAATCTCCGATATCATGTGCAACAAGGACGCTAGCGGAAGGATTGCAAAGTGGGCAATCCAGATATCACCATATGTACCAGCGTACGAAAGAAGAGATGCCATAAAATCACAGGCTTTGGCTGATTTCCTCGTCGATTGGGCGGAGATGCAATACAAACCGCCAGATCAGAGGACAGAATACTGGAAAATGCACTTTGACAGATCCAAACTTAAAGAGGGTCTAGGTGCCGGTGTGGTGCTCACCTCACCAAAAGGAGATCATATTCGGTATGTTTTGCAAGTACATTTCAGGGCATCAAACAATGTCGCTGAATACGAAGCTTTGATCCATGGGCTTAAGGTCGCAAAGGAAATCGGTGCGCACCGGATCATTTGCTATGGAGATTCAGATCTTGTGGTACAGCAGTGTTCCGGGGATTGGGATGCAAAAGATGCCAACATGGCCTCGTACAGGTTTCACGTGCAAAAGATTGCCGGATTCTTCGAAGGATGTGAGTTTCACCATGTGCCGCGCGCAGAAAATGAAGCCGCGGATGCTTTGTCCAAGCTGGGCTCATCCAGGCAAGAAATTCCTCCCGGAATAGCTTTAGCTCACGTAAGAGTACCATCGATCAAACCAAGCCCGGAATCGGAATCAATTTTCGTACCGGAATCGCATGTAGTACCCATGGATATCGATGAAGGAAACTCGGGGACTGCTCCGGCAAGCTCGGGGACTGCTCCCGCAAGCTCGGGGACTGCTGCAACCATACCGGAAGAAACGATGCTGGTAGATAGCATGGAGATAGATGCACCGGTGTTTTTGGTTAGAGAGACACCATCGTGGGTTAAACCTATTAAGGAATTCCTGATCAACGGCACCTTGCCGGATGACGAAAATGAATCAAGGAGAATCCAAAGAAGATCCAAAGCATATACATTCATCAATGGTGAGGTGTACAAGAGAAGCGTCACCGGTGTCCTTCAAAGATGTGTGGAACCGGCGGAGGGAAAAGAAATGCTTGAGGAAATTCACCGAGGAGAATGTGGGCATCACGCGTCATCAAGGGCGCTGGTGGCAAAAGTATTCCGGCATGGGTTCTACTGGCCAATGGCTTTGCAAAACGCGGAGGATATGGTAAGAAAATGCAACGGGTGCCAGAGGTACGCCAAGCAAAACCATACCCCAGCGTCCGGTTTAAAGACAATACCGCTGACTTGGCCGTTTGCCGTTTGGTGCCTAGACATGGTTGGCCCGTTCAAAACCGCAAGAGGAAACATGACCCACATCTTGGTTATGGTGGACAAATTCACCAAGTGGCTAGAGGTGAAACCCATTGCAAAGTGTGATGGGCACACAGCGGTGAAGTTCTTGAAAGATGTCATTTTGCGGTATGGATACCCGCACAGCATCATCACTGACAATGGAACCAACTTTGCTCAAGGTGAGTCCAAAAGGTTTTGTGAGGACAACAACATCCGGTTGGATTTGTGCTCAGTGGCACACCCACAAGGCAATGGCCAAGTGGAAAGAATGAATGCTTTGGTACTTTCCGGTATCAAACCAAGGCTCGTTGATGCGGTGGAAAAGTCACCGGGATGTTGGCTCGATGAGCTCCCATCAGTACTATGGAGTATAAGAACAACTCCAAACCGGTCTACCGGATACACTCCATTCTTCATGGTTTATGGAGCAGAAGCGGTCATACCAACTGACATCATTCATGATTCACCAAGAGTACAACTCTATACCGAAGAAGAGGTAAAGGAGGCCCGAGAAGATGATGTGGACTTGCTAGAAGAAGCAAGAGAATTAGCATTGGCAAGAACAGCCATTTACCAGCAAAACCTCAGACGCTATCACAGCCGGAAGGTTAACCCGAGAGTTTTCCGGGAAGGATATCTGGTGCTACGCCTAGTGCAGCGCACTGAAGGCCGGCATAAGCTCTCACCACCATGGGAAGGACCCTTCATTGTGAGCAAGGCTCTCCACAATGATGCCTATTACTTAATTGATGCGCAGGAGTGGAAAAAAGGAAAGGCGGACAGGTCCGGAGAGGAGAGCAAGCGTCCATGGAACGTAGCTCTGTTGCGTCCTTTCTACTCTTGAAGTTGTGGTGTAAGAAGTTCCTTTTTGTACCTTAATTGCTATGAATAAAAGATGCCGGAACCTTGAATAAATCTCGGGGACTACCCCAATAAGGTTGCATGTAACTTGTTTATTTTTTTCAGTTTACCGGTTGCTTATTGAACGTTTTTTCTTTCCGGTTTAGTAGTGTGCTAAACCCTACCGGAGTCTTCGACTCTGCTGCTGTCCGCAACCCGGCTTCATGGCAAGCAAGATAAACCGGTAGGGGATAAGCACATGAACTGCGAAGAGGGAGAGCAGGAAAGAACAATCCGGAAAAATTAACTAACCCCGGTTACACCGGTTTTTTGCAAAAATTTCGAGTTATTTCTAAGTTCAAGAAAATGCTTGCTTGGTGAAAGAACTTTGTGCTCATACGCCAAAAAATGCCCAGAGAAGGTAGGCAGAGCCAAAGCAAAAGATCCAAGTGTGCATCGAATTGGATGCGGAAACACTTTCGGAATAATTGCAGTGCAAGACAAAAATCGAAACGATAAGCAAAGTGCTAAGTAGCGAACCAACATAACTTAATAAGTTACCGGTGTGCAAGACACCGGCATAAAATGTTGCACCACAAACCACAAGGACAGGTTTTATCTTACATAATACACCCCGGCATACCGGGGTCGAATTTAACGAGTTCTGTTATCAAGCGAGCAGGAGCAGATAAGTTGTTCAGGCAACGGAGGCGTCAGGTGGGGCAGCACCGGTCTCGGTGCCTTCAGGGGGAGCAGCGCTGGCTTCGGGAGCTTCCGGCGGCACATCCTCGGCAGCCTCATCTTCATCTCCCTCTTCTTCTTCCTCATCGCTGAGGTAGTCCTTGACACCAGGAGGGGGAGGGATGAAGGTGCGGACCTCGGCATACTCGGCAAGCCGGTAGGCCCGATCCTGCCGCCTTGCGGTAAGAACCGGATCCATGTCGGTAGGAGCATCTTGGCGTACGCCTTGGAGTGCATCCAGATCCAAGTCCGGATACCAGGAGCATGCGGAGCGCAGCGCCGTGTCAGCTCCGGCACGAGCCGCGGAGCACTGCCACTCACGAATCCGGCGCCCTGCCTCCTTGAGCCGGTGGGCGGTAAGCGTGATGTTTGCCGGCATCTCTTCTTCAGGCCACAACACCTTGAAAAGTTGGATGGCGGCATCCGGAAGGTCGCCAAGGAGCCGGTCCACGGAGCGCATATGTTGGACTCGCGCGGAGAGGGCGACCAGATAGTCGTATCCGTCCCAGTGCGCGTCCATATTGGGAAATTGCCGCGCTACCCGGTCCTCCATCACCTTTTTCACGGCATGTGCCTGGGAGTCCGGGAAGTGTTCTACAGGAGGAAGGGAAAAGCATAAGCACAAGATACCGGAAAGTGTGCCGGAAGGAAAAGGAACACAGACACATTTTCGAAAGGAGAAAGCTTATAAGCGAAAGAAGGGACAAGGCAAGAACTTACGGAAAGCCAACGCATCAATCTGCATAACCAGCCGATCATATTCCTTATGATCAGTGGTCATGACCTCAATAAGGCGCTCCGCTGCTTTCCGCGCCTTACTTTCCTCCTCCAGCTCTGCCTTCAGCACCGTGTTGGAGTTCGTGGAGTCCTCCACGACTTCCGCCAGCCTGGCCTCGGCTGCAACCCGGGCATCCTTCAGAGCTTGCTCATGCTGGAGCGCGGCTTGCATAGCCTATTCCTTCAGCTCCCTCGAGGCGGTCTTCTGGACGTCCAGTGCCTCGTGGTGCTCCTTGATGAGCTGCTCTTTCTCGCCTAGATACCGGAAGAAGGGTGTTAGCAAGTGGCAACTGATGAAATGAAAAAAGAACGGGTCAACCGGAAAAGAAAGAGTGATACCTTGAAGCGTGACAATCTGGGCCTTGAGGGCCTCGATGGTAGCTTCCGGAACAACTGTTGAACAAAAGATGCGTAAGTATCACAGAAGAAAATGTTCCGGTGAAAAGATGCCGAAGGAAAAGAAAGGAAACAAACCTTGGCAGTGGCTGTGGGCCTCAGCAAGGTCCCGATGCTCCCACAGAAGCTCCTCGAAGAGCTGCTTCCGGGCATCCGCGGTGCTCTGTTCAAAGAAAGATGATTGTGGGAAAGAAAGAAACAAAGGTTTTAACCCGAAACTCGGGGACTGGCTATGCCGGTTTCGCGCGTTTCTAGTTAAGTTTCGTGCTAAGAGCTACGCTCTCAACACGAAACTCGGGGACTGGGAGGATAGACAAGATCCGGAAAGAAAGAAACCGGCATCAACAAAAATTGCAAGAAGGTTGGCGAAACTTACCACCACGTTGCTGGTGGCATCGTACCACGCACTGTCGAACTCCTTCACGGCGCGTTTAAGCCGCATAAAGTGTTCTTCAGTGGACCGAGGCCCAGCAGGGTCTGGCGCTGGAAGACGGTCCTTCCCCAGGCCGCGGGTAGATGCAGAGATATCCGCATCATTCCACTTTTGGGCGTAGGGGAGAAGGTGCCCCAGGTCCTTGCCCTCACGCTTCAGCTCAACCATCCGGCCCAGGAGGCCGGAAGGTTTTTCTTGGACAGCAGCAGCAGCAGGGCCGACGTGCAGCACTACGGACCGCGAGCCGGCTGAGGCGTCGCCCTCCACGGCCTTGCCCCGAGAAGCCCCGGGCTTGAGAAACTTGATGATCTTGGGGGTTTCTGGCGGCGGCATTCGCTTGGCCGCGGAAGGCCCTTGGCTTGGCAACGGTGACGGTGTGGACCCGGTAGGCTCGAGGATAGGAGCTTCCGGTTGAGGTACAGAAGAAACCGGCACGGAAGTATCCGGCGCGGTTTCGGTGGGGGAAGAGCTTGGCTGCTTCTTCTTTTTATTCTTCGGGGAAGGAGGAACCAGAGGTTCCGCCTGCCCGGCATCTGTGTCGTCGGCGCCGGTGTCGCTGGCGCCGGTGCCCTGGGTTTCAGGAGGGGAGGTGAAATCCTCCTCCGTGCGGTGATCAGGAGATGTAGGGGCCACGCGCCCCGATCTTGCAGTGCCTCCCGAAGAGGAGGCAGAGGTGTTGCCGGCACCAGATGGTGCCAGACTTAAGTGAGGAGGAGGAGTTGAGGTCCTTGCGGAGCCGGCAGAGCCCTCCGGCTTGGAGCCAAGCTCAAGCGCATGGCTGAAAGAGAGAAAAAAAAGGGACGAATTGGAAAAAAGCAACCGGAAAGGAAATTGGTAAAAATGAAGAAAACACAAGAAGGAAATGAAAAACTTACCCGGAAGAAACCGGCGTCCGCTTCTGCTTGTAGCGCTTCGTGCTCACCTGCTTTCCTCCGAGGAATTCAGTCCGAGGGCGTTTGGCAGGACGAGCTTGGCTAGGGCCGGCGTCAGCAGCCGGAACATTGTTCTTCTGGCCTTCGGCCACAAGTTTGTCCAGGAACTCATCCCCAACCTCGGCCTGCAGGGGAACCACATGCTCGTGGACCTGTGGGTTGATGTTGGCTGAGGGGATGTCTACAAAAGAACAATAGCAAAAGAATATGAGAGATCAAACAGAAGAGCTACCTCAAGCAAGGTCAGGTCGTCAGACGAACCAGCTGGTTCCGGCGGAGACTTGCCGAGGCGCGAGGCTGGAGTCCGGCCCATCTTCAGATCCTGCCAGTGAATGAAAGGGTCCGGGTCGAACTTATCCAAAGGCAGCTTCTGGCAAGGGCCTCGCTGATCTGAATCTATACGGGGGAAACGGTCCCTGGCCTGAAAACAAAAGAAAAAAGGGGAGTTAGTCACAAGTATAAAAGTTGCCGGTAAAACGACCTGAGTCGCATAATTTCTTACTTCTTGGGACGGAGGATTTTTAGAGCTGAGAGGGCAGAGGCCCCACTCCCAGTCATCCGGCATGTCCGTTTGGCATATTTGATTAGCCTTCAGGACCACATCCGCCTTGCTCAAGGGCAGGCCGGTGATCTTGGTGGGATCACCAGGGCCGTACATCTCACTTATCTTGTGAGCGCGGCGCTTAAGGGGAAGCACCCAGCGGCAGATGAAGGTGCGGATAATATCGTCAGAACAAATGTTGGTGTTCTTCATCAGCTTCAACATGAAGCGTACCACCCGGTTCGTCTCTATATGATCCGTACCAGGGTTGTAGTTCCAGTTGACCTTGGCGGGTGGCGCCGGGTTGAAGCGCGGTAGATTGATGAGGTCAGTGGCGCCCTTGTTCTTCACATAGAAGAACGTCGTCTGCCACAATCGGCAAGACTCGAGGCCATTGAACTTAAAAAAGGGGCTCCCTTGGCGGGAGCCGATGATACAAGACCCGCATTGTACGGGGGGTTTGGGCTTGGGAATTTCCTTGCCCTGGACCGAGTTGATCCGGAGAGAAAAGAAGCGGCCAAACGTCTCGCGAGCGGGACGGATGCCGATGTAGCCTTCCATGAAGGCCACAAAGCAAGAAAGGTAAAAAACGGCGTTGCCGGGAAGGTGGTGAGGCTGGAGCCGATAAAAATCAAGGAATTGGCGGAAGAAATCGGAGGCAGGAAGGCCGAAGCCACGCTCAAAATGAGCAAGGAAAACAACGACCTCACCGGGTTCGAGCACCGGTTCGATCTCGTCACCTGGAAGCCGGCAGGTGACTCCTTCCGGAATTCTCCTGGACCGGTAAAGCCAGTCGATCTCATATTGAGTCACGTCGGAACCCCTCCAGGCTCCGCGTGTGATACCGGAAAGATCCTTTCCGGGGGCCCGGCTAGACGTACCGGCCTCTTGGCCTCTGCTGGATTCAATTTCCATCCGGGTGAGATCTTCGGTTAGCCCGTCGGAGGTCCTACTTCCTTGACTACTGGAAGAGGAAGCGAGAAGAGATTCTTCGCCAGACATGTGGATCTGGAAGACGCCGGAATCTACCTTAAAACAGTTTCCCCCAGAAAGACCCTCGCGCGAAGATCTACGAGTAAGAGAAAAAGCAAAATAAAGAGGGGATAAATACTCTACCGCCCCAAGATCTGGAAAGCAAGAAGAAAAGAGGTAGAGGCGTATCGGGCCTAACCTGAGGCAGCGGAGGCGTTCAGGGAGAAGTCCGCCGGAGGAACGGCGAGCCCTTGGCCGTCGACGAAGGCCGGCGATGGAGAGGGGCGAGGTCCGTCGAAGGAAGCTTGAATCTGCGGCGAGGAAGGAGCGCAGCAAGAACTTCGTGCAGTGAAGAGTTTTGGCGCGGTGAGAGCCACGTCCTAGCACCGACAGGGGCAGCACTCTGGCGGCGACCGGCGGCGAAGAGGAAGCAAGGGGCGAAGGGCTCGAACTGCTCTGGAAACGGGGGCAAGTGCGAAGAAGAAGACGAAGAGGAACCGCCCCGTCTTTATATAGAGAGAGGGAAGAGTGGGCCGAAAACCGTCGGGCCGCGGCGGTTCACCTTGGAGGCCGCCACGTGGCGCGCAAATACACGCGCAGACAGCAACTTGTCATAACAAGGCCACACGGATCCGGAGCGGCCGCGAGGATCCGGTGTGGCGCCATAAATGCTGGCGCAGAAGCCGAAGGGAAGTGACCCCTGACACTGGCGCGACAGTCACAGTGCGCATGTCTCTGACAGGCGCGGGGCCCAAGATATTCTCGACTTCGCCGAGGAGGTGTTTAATGGCTAAGATACCGGAGAAAAGAGATGCCGGGGAATGCCTTGCAAAGAGAGAAAAGACAAATATGGGCAAAGATGCCGGATCCAAGTTCGAAGCCGGAGAGATTAAACCGGTATCCTAAAAAGATAAAAATCTGGCATGGTCTGTAGGATAGAATCCGCCAGACTATACCAGCTTCGGGGACTAATGTTGGGGGGATAACCCCCGGTATGCCAAAGGCATGCCAAACCGGATGGTTTGAGACATCGAGATACCGGTTTAATATTCTTACCGGAACACAAGGTAAGAGTTTGGGCTAAGCCAGTATCCTCAGAAGAGGTATACCGGGACCGGATAAAAAGATACCGAGCCACCGGAAAGAAGAGCATGTCGGCAGGACTGGTCAAAGATCCTCTCCAGAGCTAGAAGACAAAGATGAGCTAAGCAAAGTAACTTTAAACGAAGGGCTGACGATAAAGATAAGGATGACGAAGAAAGAAGCCGGAGGACGTCAGCGTCCCTGATTAAAGAAGACTCCGGTGTCATCTATGATTAAAGTAGCTTTGTAAAGTAGTTTGTCCAGTCAAAGATGCCATTAGGATTTCTTGTTCTGTAAGCCACCCTCTCCCCTATATAAGGAGAGGGGGTACTGCCTCATACAGGCGCGTGACCACAGAGGAAATTAGACGATAGAGCTTGTATCCAGGCACCTGTAATCGTGTTGAGATCAATGAAGCAAGCGATCTAGTAAAGAGTTCTTCCTCTTGTCTCTCTTCTTGCATACCGGCCTTTGGTTGTGTTCTTGAGGAAAGCATCCGGAAGTTCATCCCATCTAGTCGCAAACCCTCCCCCGAATCCTCTAGCGTCCATTCGGCCCCAATCTAAGCCATCCTATGGCATCTGTCTGTTCACCACGACGACAGGTTTAGGGTTTAGGGTTTAGTGTTTAGGGTGTTTAGGGTTTAGGGATTAGGGATTATTAGGGATTAGGGATTTAAGGTTTTAGGGGTTGTTTAAGGTTTAGGGATCATCGATCGAGTGCGCACACACATTATTAGAGGCACCCGCGCGCGCCTTTACGCATAAAGTGCATGCGTATATATGTGTGTTTTTTGGGCCACCAACGATATATAGATGATCGAGAGAGAGAGATCGAGATTGAAATCCCCAAGAATATATATGTTCAAATATACATTAAAATATATGCACGAATGCATTGTAGGCCATGCATGCACACTAATTATATATATATATTATGAGGCAACTTAATCAAATGTGTTTTCATTCGAGAGAACTTGTCAAAATTCAAGTTAATTAATTTATCACGATAATTATATAATTAATTAATGAATCTCAGGGATATGTTATACAACATGATCGATATAGGCCATGTATATTTTAATTGGTGTTAATCTACGGTTTGCTAGCTAGCTGCTATATATAGAGCATGTTTTTATTAGATCGGGTTATATCTAGTATAGTTTAGGGTTATGTGTTTTAATTAAGTAGGGTTGATTAGCTAGGGTTAGTTACATTTATATGGTTTAGGGTTAATGCATGGCGCATTTAATTAATTTAATTCGAGGACCGCGAGGCACCCCTGGGCTGCTCGATGCACAATTAAGTGTCGTTGGCCTATACATAGGGTTTAATTAGGGTTTAGGGTTAGCTAGGGCAGATGGTTAGGGTTAGGGTTAGGGTTTAGGGTCTAGGGTCTAGGGTTTAGTGTTTAGGGTGTTTAGGGTTTAGGGATTAGGGATTAGGTATTTAGGGTATTAGGGTTGTTTAAGGTTTAGGGATCATCGATCGAGTGCGCACACACATTATTAGATCGAGGCACCCGCGCCTTTACGCATAAAGTGCATGCGTATATGTGTGTGTTTTTTGGGCCACCAACGATATATAGATGATCGAGAGAGAGATTGAAATCCCCAAGAATATGTTCAAATATACATTAAAATATATGCACGAATGCATTGTAGGCCATGCATGCACACTAATTATATATATATTATGAGGCAACTTAATCAAATGTGTTTTCATTCGAGAGAACTTGTCAAAATTCAAGTTAATTAATTTATCACGATAATTATATAATTAATTAATGAATCTCAGGGATATGTTATACAACATGATCGATATAGGCCATGTATATTTTAATTGGTGGCAATCTACGGTTTGCTAGCTAGCTGCTATATATAGAGCATATTTTTATTAGATCGGGTTATAGCTAGCTATTATAGTTTAGGGTTATGTGTTTTAATTAAGTAGGGTTGATTAGCTAGGGTTAGTTACATATATATGGTTTAGGGTTAATGCATGGCACATTTAATTTAATTAGAGGACCGCGAGGCACCCCTGGCCTGCTCGATGCACAATTAAGTGTCGTTGGCCTATACATAGGGTTTAATTAGGGTTTAGGGTTAGCTAGGGTTTAGGGTTAGGGTTAGGGTTAGGGTTAGGGTTAGGGTTTAGGGTCTAGGGTTTAGGGTTTGGTGTTTAGGGTGTTTAGGTTTAGGGATTAGGGATTAGAGATTTAAGGTTTTAGGGTTGTTTAAGGTTTAGGGATCATCGATCGAGTGCGCACACACATTATTAGAGGCACCCGCGCCTTCACGCATAAATTGCATGCATATATATGTGTGTTTTTTGGCCACCAACGATATATAGATGATCGAGAGAGAGAGATTGAAATCCCCAAGAATATGTTTAAATATATATTAAAATATATGCACGAATGCATGGTAGGCCATGCATGCACACTAATTATATATATATTATGAGGCAACTTAATCAAATGTGTTTTCATTCGAGAGAACTTGTCAAAATTAGAGTTAATTAATTTATCACGATAATTATATAATTAATTAATGAATCTCAGGGATATGTTATACAACATGATCGATATAGGCCATGTATATATTAATTGGTGTTAATCTAAGGTTTGCTAGCTAGCTGCTATATATAGAGCATGTTTTTATTAGATCGGGTTATAGCTAGTATACTTTAGGGTTATGTGTTTTCATTAAGTAGGGTTGATTAGCTATGGTTAGTTACATATATATGGTTTAGGGTTAATGCATGGCACATTTAATTTAATTAGAGGACCGCGAGGCACCCCTGGCCTGCTTGATGCACAATTAAGTGTCGTTGGCCTATATATAGGGTTTAATTAGGGTTTAGGGTTAGGGTTAGGGTTTAGGGTATAGGGTTTAGTGTTTAGGGTGTTTAGGGTTTAGGGATTAGGGATTAGAGTTTCAGGGTTGTATAAGGTTTAGGGATCATCGATCGAGTGCGCACACACATTATTAGAGGCACCCGCGCCTTTGCGCATAAAGTGCATGCGTATAGTTTAGGGTTATTTGTTTTAATTAAGTAGGGTTTGATCAGCTAGGGTTAGTTACATATATATGGTTTAGGGTTAATGCATGGCACATTACATATAGTTTAAATCTCAAGAATGTTTATACATGATAGGCCATATGTGCAAAGGAATTTTTTTCCCTGTGAACTTGTCAAAATTCAAGTTTATCAGTGCCAATGGAAACTAGTCCAAAAAATTACATAGAGGACCAAAAGTACTAGACAATAACTAATAGAACCTGCAACTTTACAAAAAGGACCCCAAAACATATAGAAGAAAATCAATCGATTCCTTCTCGATCGCACATCAGATCTCTGCTCCGCATCCTTTCCAGCAACTCCGTCGCCGGGGACGCACCACTTGGGACGGTGTTGCCGGTAGTCGCCAGGACGAAGGAGAAGAAGGGCCTCAGCAACGGCATATTGGCTCTGAGAAGGGCCGCTGAAAGGCCAAGATGTGCACGGGCAAGACGGATGACGCCGTCGTATGCCCCGAGCTTGTGAACTTTAGCAGCTTGACTTCCCCATTGGCCAGATCTGAAGCACTGACCAAAGCAAGCCTCACCATTAGCGCCATCACATTGATGGCACCAGATCGGGGTTTGGCTGGCAAGATCCGCCAGATTCACCATAGGCCAGATCTGAAGCCGATGACGAGATCCCCGACTCCATTGCGCCATTCTGCTCATGGGAAACACTGGATCTAAGCTTACAACAACACTAACTCCCTCGGATCCAAATTAGCTGACTCAACTTTGCTTATCTAAATATGGATGTATCCACACATGTTTTTACTCTAGATACATACACGTCTAAGGAAAGTTGAATCAATTAATTTAGTTTGGAGGGTGTACAATATACAGAGAGAAGTCGGCCTCGTCTCCGGCCGGCGAGGCCGCCGGAGAGAAGGGGGAGAGGAGCCGGGGGAGTGGGAGAGACTCGAGAGAGAAAGAGAAGAGGAAGAAATGAGAGCTCCCTGGGGAAGAACATTATTTTTGTCGTTCTGCTCGTAGCTTGAAACTGAAAATTTCGGCCGCGCGCCAAATCATCCCGCCGCATCCATTCGAAAATCCCGTGACCAGTTTTACCCTTTTAACCCTGGTCTGGAAGCTACAACCCACCGACCATGGAGGGCTCATTCGGTAACAATGATATATCTTGCCTAGATCCCGAACCCTCCCCACAGGCCCACACCCACCCACCAACCATTCGCCCCATTAGCTCAAAAATACTCTCACACAAGCTTCAAAAAAAAATACTCTCACACGCCAAAGCTCTGACTCTCTACAGTACTAGATCTGCTTCGCCGCCGGCATACTCCTCCACAGCGTAGCCTTGATCGTGTTGGCTGTCCACCCACCTGATCCGCTCCCCCGCCGCCCTCGTCACCGACGGATCTGCTTCACCGCCGACCTCGCCACCGATGGATCTGCTTCACCGCCGACCTCGCCACCGACGGATCTGCTTCACCGCCGACCTCGCCACCGACTACCTCGGCGCAGCGGCTGTATCAACTTCACCGAATCCCTTGCCAGCCAACCAGATCTGCTTCACTAACGCCCGCTTCTACTGAAACAGGGTCGATTCATCGTCTCCCGCGTTCGCCGCCGCTGGAATGCAAGTTGCCGCCCCCGTCCACCCCGCCGCAGCTTGGTTAGTACGCTGGCCCGTTAGATCGCGGTGTTTCTTTAGCCATGTTTTGTGTAGTTATTTGCAGATCTCATATGCCATTAACTTTCTTGATGTGTTGCTTCGCATGAAGTTTGTTTAAATATTGTACAGTACAAAAGCATTATCCGGTCGCTACCATCCTGTTCATTCTACTGACACCTGTGTGCATCCACATATTTATAGCCTTATACCCATTCATTTGCTGCCAACTGTTTTTGTACTGCATGCTATTGTCGCACTGCTTTTATAGTCATGCTATGGGCATTTCCAATCTGCTTGTTCTTATACCACGTCATTAGCTCACCGCTAGCTGCTAGCTGTTTTCTCGTGTCTGCTATTCTCACACTGCTTTTATAATCATGCTATGTGCATTTCCAATCTGCTTGCTCTTATACCTCGTCTTTAGCTTATATAGTTATTGCTGCGTGCATGTCTGGTCTTTGTATTATCGTAGACTGACTTGTCAATGTTATTTTTCCTAGGGATTGATCATGCGAACCACTTATTAGAACATCCAACATTAACAGCGGGGACGCTAGGGAAGGTTGGAATCTGAGTTCTTGGTTGGTAATTTTGGCAGTTTACTTCCGTTATTATCTATAACCTATATGCATTGTTCCTTATGCAAGAGATTAACACTTGGAACCCTGCCATAGCAATGCTTTTCATGCTTTACTATGTTTCTGCCTATTTGATATGCTTGTCTTGGAGAAACTGCGAAGGTGATTTGAACCTGACATTTGGTCATTCTTAATGCCAGTTTACTTTATGTGGAAAACCTTGGCATTACCCTACTCTAAATCTGAATGTCTGAAATTCGTATCTCATGCAAAGCAACATCTAGTTGGTTTTAATCTGATATCTGGTAAATATTGGCTTATTCATTTGGCAGCTCAAGTTTTTTGTTATTTGAAACCAGCTGACTTGGTCTTAAATGTGATATCTAAACACAGATTAAGGACAATGGAGCAGGAGGATTAGCATTTCACTTGATGGCTGAACCTAAAATGACAGGCATGTTGACCACGACTAGTGCACGCAAGAGAAGGACCTGCAGCGAGCCAGTATGTGCTTAGTACATGCATCTTATCTTATCTTGTGCTTATTTCTGCTACATGCTGTTATCTGATCTCTACATTGCGTAATACATGTTTGAATAGTTAATTGTTGTAACTATGTTTGCAATGTTACCAGAATGCAGTTTTAATGAAGCAGTCATCATTAGAAGATAGTCACCAAAAAAGGATCTGTAGCGACCCTGTGCAACATTATGATGTAAGTTTGTGCTTACTACAAGTTCCATACATTGTCTTATTTATGCAACTTGTTATTATCTTATATCTACATTGCATAATAAATGTTTGCATAGTTCATCGTTTAACTCTTTTTGCATTATTATCAGAATGCAGTTGTGATGAAGCAATCTTCATTAGAAGTGAGGCCCACAAAAAGTTCTGATATTTCTTCTGATGCATCTTCTCATAGCCGTCAACCTAGACCATTGCTTTCATCAAACAGTAAATATCTCAAGGCTGTACTTTATAAAAGACATGGTATTGCTGCTTTAAGATCTGTAGATGATATGTTGACAAAGAGTACACAAGATTCAATCAAGGCGATTGCCAAATGTCAACGTGTTATTGATGATGCTAATAGAAGTCCTCAATGATTCTATGTAATTTTTTTATTTGGGCACATTAATTGCCTTGTAATTTTCCTACTTGTTTTATTTGTGTATGTAATTGTGTGTATCATTGATATCAGATTTTAGGCTCATGAAATTTAATGCAAGTTGACTAGTCAAACAAGTAGGGCACTACAACAGATTGGGCTGGCCCACTTACAGTAGTGTGGGACCCACTTTCATTTTGGGCCAGCCCACTTCTTTAGTAGGCCGGCCCGGTTACACGATAGTGGGATCCACATGCTGAGTGGGCCGGCCCACTAACCTGTTGGGCCAGCCCACTTGCTATACGGCGCTCCCACAGGGTAAAGGGGCCGGCCCATTACCAGGAAGGTGGGACCCACCTGTGTTTTTGGCCCGTCCACTATCTTGTTGGGCCGGCCCACTTGCTATATGGTGGACCCCACATACTAAATGGGCCGGCCTTTTAACTGGAAAGTGGGACCCACCTGTGTTTTTGGCCCGGCCCTTCTATCTTGTTGGGCCGGCCCACTTGCTATATGGTGGACCCCACATACTAAATGGGCCGGCCTTTTAACAGGAAGGTGGGACCCACCTGTGCTTTTGGCCCGGCCCACTATCTTGTTGGGCCGGCCCACTTGCTATATGGTGGACCCCACACACCAAATGGGCCGGCCCTTTAACAGGAAAGTGGGACCCACCTGTGTTTTTGGCCCGGCCCACTATCTTGTTGGGCCAGCCCACTTGCTATATGGTGGACCCCACATACTAAATGGGCCGACCTTTTAACTGGAAAGTGGGACCCACCTGTGTTTTTGGCCCGGCCCACTTGCTATATGGTGGACCCCACACACCAAATGGGCCGGCCCTTAACAGGAAAGTGGGACCCACCTGTGTTTTGGCCCGGCCCACTTGCTTCTTGGGCCGGCCCAGTTGCTGTAAGGTGGACCCCACATGTTAAATGGGCCGGCCCATTTAAGTTTTGACCAGTCAACCTTAGAGGTTAGGCCCGGCCCACGTAACTAATGGACCAGCCCAGCTATATAGTTGACCGGTCAAACTATGTCAGCTGGCCCGGCCCGCTTAAGACGTGGCAGGCCTCGTGTGGGCCTACCATCTACCACGGGGTTTCAGCCGGTTAACGCCGTTAACTGCCAGTTAACGGCGTCTGCCACGTGTCAGTTTGCATGACGTCAGCAGTCAACGGGCTCCCGGAAACACTTGCGCAACGGTCCGATTTTTCGTGGCGGAAGGGCGCCCAAGCGCGACGGACCGAAAAAAACGTCGTTGGACTTTGCCTGACGCAGTTTCCACAACAGAACCCATATCGTCGGGTTAGGCCCATAGGCGACGAAAAATACCCCTTAGCGGACGATTTTGAGACGTTGTCTATCAGAACTTTTCTTGTAGTGGTGGCAACAGCACATCCACAACCTTAGGGGTTGCTGTCACTCCCTCAGATTCAATGGAGACATGAACCCACTATCTAGCATAAGTACTCCCTCTTGGAGTTACAAGTATCAACTTGGCCAGAGCCTCTACTAGCAACAGAGAGCATGCAAGATCATAAACAACACATATATGATAGATCAATAATCAACTTGACATAGTATTCCATATTCATCGGATTCCAACAAACACAACATGTAGCATTACAAATAGATGATCTTGGTCATGATAGGCAGCTCACAAGATCTAAACATGATAGCACAATAGGAGAAGACAACCATCTAGCTACTGCTATGGACCCGTAGTCCAAGGATGAACTATTCACGCATCAGTCCGGAGGCGGGCATGGTGATTTAGAGCCCTCCGGTGATGATTCCCCTCTCCGGCAGGGTGCCGGAGGAGATCTTCTGAACCCCCCGAGTTAGGGTTGACGGCGGCTGCGTCTTTGGAACTGTTCTGGTATTTTGGCTCTCGGTACTAGGGTTTTCGGGGACGAAGGAATAAATAGGCGAAGGGGCAGCGTCGGGGGAGCCAGGGGGCTCCCTCCCCACGTCACGGCGCGGCTGTGGCCCCCCCCCGCGCCGCCATATGGGGAGGGCCCCCTGCTGGCCTTCCTCGACTCCTCTTCGGTCTTCTGGAACACTGCGTGGAAAATAGGGCCGTGGGCTTTTGTTTCGTCCAATTCCGAGAATATTTGTAAAACAACTTTTCTGAAATCAAAAACAGCAGAAAACAGGAACTGGCACTGTGGCATCTTGTTAATAGGTTAGTCACAGAAAATGCATAAAAACATTATAAAGTATGAATAAAACATGTAGGTATTGTTGTAAAACTAGCATGGAACATCAGAAATTATAGATACGTTGGAGACGTATCAACCCCCGAGCGTACGAGTGATCGACCAACCATCTAATCATCGGCAAGTACAAAAACACCACCAAACTAGCAACCATGGTGACATAAGTCAACATGCTCAAACACACATAGCATGCATGGAGCAGATGCTCCAAAGAGATTATTCATCACTTGGTATATAGACCAAGTGATGCTGGCAAAAGAGAGGCCAATCAAGAACCAGTAAATCCAGTAAGTGATAGATATGCCTAAACAAGCAACAACACATAGCATATCCCAGCTAACCAGATGAGACAAGTCTTGGTAGCCAACTTAATCACCTAGCACCACCTAGCCTTTTAAAACCATCAGAAATAGTCCATTTTCTTCAAATGATACCACAGTGGCATTCATTTACATGATCCCCTACTGTGGATATCTCTATTTTCATCAAAGCCAACAAGAAATAAAAATTTATCATTACTCAGTTGAGTTCAAAACAAAGCTGGGGTACCATAAGGGATTACTCATCACTTGGTAGTAACCAAGTGATGCTGGCAAGAGAGAGGCCAAGCCTGAGCTAGTCAATCCAGTAGAGATGGATATGCATAAGTAAGCAAGAACACATAGCCTATCCAAGTTAACTAGTTAAAACCAATCTTGACAGCCAACTTAATAACCTAGCATCATCTAGTCTTTTAAACCATCAGAAACTTCCCATTTTCTTCAAAGGATAACACAGTGGCATTCATTTACATGATCCCCTACTGTGTATATCTCTATTTTCATCAAAGCAAACAAGAAATAGAATTTTATCATTATTCAGTTGAGTTCAAAACAAAGCTGGGGTACCATAAGGGATTACTCATCACTTGGTAGTAACCAAGTGATGCTGGCAAGAGAGAGGCCAAGCCTGAGCTAGTCAATCCAGTAGAGATGGATATGCATAAGTAAGCAAGAACACATAGCCTATCCAAGTTAACCAGATAAAACCAACCTTGACAGCCAACTTAATAACCTAGCATCACCTAGTCTTTTAAACCATCAGAAACTTCCCATTAATTTTCTTCAAAGGATACCACAGTGGCATTCATTTATATGATTCCCTACTGTGAATATCTCTATTTTCACCAAAACGAACCAATTATCCAACTATGAGATGCAACCAGTGGTAGTAGCAAGAGCTAATGAGGTCACAACACAGCATAAGCAATCCACACCAGTAAACAAGTCCTGATCACCTTATACAGGTTCAGACTTTGGATTTGTTTCCAACAAAGGTTGGAAAACAAATCAAATCCATTTAGTTTAACTGAATCATCACCAACACATGGTTCATTAATAAGAAGTGACAAGCATAGCACCAATTAATCAAGCAATATAGCAGCATCAGTAACAAGCATAGCACCAATTAATCAAGCAATATAGCAGCATCAGTAACAAGCATAGCACCAATTAATCAACTATAGCTCCATCAGTAACAAGCATAGCACCAATTAATCAAGCAATAGCACCATGACCTGCACATGATACTTTACTAAAGCCAAAGCTTCAGTAAAGCAATTAATCAAGGCTTTCATGCAGTGCTTGAAAGGCAACAACTGCAAGCAATGGGATCATAACTCAATCCATGTGCACATACCAGATAAATGGCATCAATTAACACCAACCTTCTCCCCCCTCTCTGTAATTAGCCAAGTTATACAGAATAAGAAAAGGGGGACTGGAGCAACAGTCATGGGAGTCCAACAATGTTCGTGCTAGGCATTCTATAAACAAAGGCACCTCCAACAATGTCAAGCTAAATCGTTCGAACATCGTGCTAGCAACTAGCAACACAGCAGCATCAACATCCAGAGCACAACAGCAGCACAGCAGCACATCAGCATTTCATCGAGCACTTTGTGCTCGCGCGGGAGAGGAAGAGGGAGGGGAGGGCAGAGGTGGAGCTCACCGACAACAGGGGTGGAGGAGGAGGTTGACGACAGCAGGGGTGGAGGAGGAGGAGGACCCGGCGGCTCCTCCTCCTTGATGCGGCGCCGGACCCTCCTCCTGCACGCCGCGGCACCTCCTCCTCCACGCCGCAGCGGCATGTGCTGCTGGTGGCGGGGATGGGTGGAGCGTGGCGGCATGCGGCCCTCGCGGAGGAAGGCGGCGACGGTGACGACGGCGCTCACCATGGAAGGCGGCGACGCGCGGTAGGGATCGAGAGGGAAGAGAGGGGGTACGGGCGAGGGAGGGGGTACGACAGTGACATAAGAGGCAGTATTTTTGTGGCGCACCAGAACAAGTGCGCCATAGAAATAATTATTTCTGTGGCGCACCAGAACAAGTGCGCCACATAAATACTTATTTCTGTGGCGCACCATGTCCTGTGCGCCACAAAAATAACTACACTAATTATTGGTGGTCGCAGGATGTGGGCCCCACCTCATTTCTGTGGCGCATAGTTTAGTAGTGCGCCACAAAAATAAGCTCTGCCTGGTGCGCCACAAAAAAGCTTTCTGTGGCGCATATTTGGCCGGTGCGCCACAGAAGTAAGATCTCACCTATAAGGCTTTTGCTACTAGTGCATCCCCATGGCCAGCAGCCGGACGCGACGCACCGCAGACCACCAGCCCCGGGGCCGCCGCCCTGGATTCCGCCCTGGAGCACTCAACTTCGCTCACAGGCCAGCCCCAGCCACCAGCTGCCGCCGATCCAGCGCTTCCAACTACGCGCGCGACGCAAGAGGGCCGACCTGCCGCCGCCAACAGCCCCAGGCTTTGCCTGGGCGCATGCGCCGGCAGCAGCGAGGGAGAGGACGGTGAGGGGGAGGTCGGGGCGGTGGTGGCTTGAGATCCACCCGTGCCGCCTGGGAGGGAGGCGACGCGGGGTCTTGAGATGTCTACCGAATTACAGTAAGGATGAGGAAACAATTGAGATGAAACTTTACACGGGGGTTTAAAAAAAAGCATTCCAGTATATTTTCAAAGGTACATGTCCGTCCCATATTTATCCTGGGTGAAGGAAGCCTTTTTTTTGAAACTCAATATATATTAGGTCAGTAAGCCACCTCATTAAAAACCTTCCAGTCCCCCCTTGGGTACCTTGGAAGGAAAAGAGTGCGTCAGAAATTTGCTACCTTACACAAATAGTTACATAGCAGGATTACAATCAGCACTAAGACTGTGAACAAGGAAATTAGGTGGCTCGACATTCCAGGTAAAAGACCCCTCTTGTACTAACGCAAACTTTGCGCAACAGTGAGCCACCTGGTTTGCCTCGCGCCGGATAGAAACTACATTACAAGAGATGAAAGATAAACTAATATCCCTAATCTCTTCCAGGATTGGACGAATCACAGACCTATCCACCTGACCTTTCTGCCAACACTTCACCAGCTCGGCAAAATCAACCTCAAAAATGACCTGAGTAAAACCTCTCTCCGTAGCATACATGAAAGCATCTCTGAGAGCCAAGGCTTCAATTGTTATTGGGTCTGAAATTCCCGTATAGGTCTTGCACATTGCACCACAGAAACCAATAGCATCTCGTGCCACTACTCCAGATGCCGCCAGGGTTAAATCCACCTGAAAACTTCCATCTGAATTGATTTTGGTAAAACCATCTTGGGGCCCATGCCAGGTGGACGCCGGCCTCGGAGGTTTTGCGCTTCGTTGATCCTTTGGAAGCTCCAAAGTATGCATAGCTTCGTGAATAAACTCCATGGATTTTGACGGATTAAAAACTGCCTCATCATGAGTCACCTTATTCCTTGATGTCCAAATAGTATACATCACCGAAATTATTCTTGCAATATCCTTCTCTGGAAAAAGAGAGCCACATAAAATGTCCCTTGCCCACGTAGTAGGATGCAACCTTGGTACAAGGTTTTGTTACATAACGTTCTTCATCTGGCGGATAAATCAACTTATTACGAAACAAGGTCATCCTTTCTCCAAGGAAGATCGTAGTATGTAGTAAATTTATGGTACCTCTATTATTCATGGTTTTCAAAAGTACTTTCCATATGTATTAGTATTTTATGGTAGAGATATTTGATTTTACATGTTAATAGAGAGGTGATATATTATCTTTCTATATTGAGTGAATGACAAAACAACTACCACAATTGTTCCAAACATGACAAACACCTACCATTTGACATGTTTTCCGGTAGTTCTGTTCTACATGGTTGTCACGTTTGGCATAATTGTGGTAGTTTTTTGTCATTCACTCTTCTATATTCTGTGTGAGATAAACATATATGAGGCGCGGGCGCTGCTGCTGGGATTTCCAAGTCCCAACTTAGCAAGAAGCCAACAAGGAAAAAAAATCAACAGAAGCACAAATCAAGGAATTTGATTAGTGACATGTCCAAGCTGAAACATAGACCTGTGCATCCTTTTATTCTGCAGTTCACAAATTGTGTCGCACATTACTCAAGGGTGGAGAATTTGAATTGGGAGAAAGTAAGCTCCAAAGCTTTAATCGAGATGGGCTCACACCTCGAAGGATGGTTGCTTCTCGCAGTCCCTGGACGACTGCATCGGCCACCGCGATTTACACTTCCATTTTGCACGGTTGACCTCTTGGCCGGCTGTGTTAGGGCATCTCCATCGGGACACGGCGTCACATTCAGTTTGTTTTGGTTTATTTAGGTAGGCTCGTGGATAGATTGGTGGTGGCTGCCCGTTTTGTTCGGGTGGTGCGTTCAGTGGCCCGCTTCATATTGACCTCCTGACCGCTGTCAATGATGACGCTTTGCCTCTAACGGCGAGGAGACACTAATCACCGACGCCAGCTTCGCTCCGATTACTATGCTGCGTCGACCCGTTCATCATCGCGGATCCACCACACACGGGGGCTCGGCCTCGCCGACTCCACATCGCGTTACTCGCTAGCGCGCCCGCCACCACACACTCTTCATCGCGCACTCCACATTGCGCCTCTAGCGTGGACCCGTGCGCACTCGTCACCGCGGACTCTCCATCACACACTCGCCTCATTCGCGGGCTCGCTGTCGTGCACTCGCCATGTTGCGAACTCGCCATTGAGGACTCACCATCGCGACTCGCCACGACCATCACGCACTCACCATGTTGCAAACTCGCCATCGAGGATTCGCCATCACGGACTCGCCGCGCCCGTCGGGCACTCGTCATCGTGGACCCGCCATGCTCGGGGGTTCGCCCGTTGTGAAATCGACATCGTACACTCGCCTCGCTCGGGGGCTCGCCCGTTGCGGACTCGCTGGGCTGATCCGCTCCACTGCATCGATTACGTCCGCCTCGTTGACTGCTTCTAGTTAAACGCCGCACCCAGAAAAGCTAAGTGTTCCTCATCCAAGGGTAAATTATTATTTACTCGGGGGCTGTGCCGTGCAAACTCACCCTACATATCATCGACTCCGAGCGATCTGAGACCTCACATGCGAAAGCCCGAGTAGCTGACTACCTCCGTCGAATTCCTGACAAGTCCGACCCAATTACACCAACTGGCAGGTCAGCTGGCAGGTCGGTGTGGCACGAAGACCTCAGGTGTTAGGTTAATGAAATGGCTTAGCATACGGTGACCACGCGATGAGTGTTATGACCGCAAACAACATTACAAGCTGCTAAGAAATGTTTCTTAATTGATAAAATATTTCATAACTCTTCATATTTTTTGGTGATTACCAGGAGTCGACAATTTCATCTAGTCCTTTAGTAGAAATCGACACTTCTTCAAATACTTATTCAGGTGTCCTGATAACTTGAGTCTATGCCCGGCTACAAGTAACCGAACAGAAAATCGGGGGGCTACTCCCATCGGAGCACTAGTCACGCACCCGAACATCCCAGCTTTTCCGTTGTGAGGACTTCATGCATATCGTCGACTCCTGGCTACTTACAACCTCCAGTTGCTACGTCAAGATTCCTCATCAAGTCCTCCAGCAGGAGTCGACAATTTCTATCCTCGCCCACAACGCATGACTTGAGTCGAGTACTTCCTCGAGTGCTACAACCACTTGATTCAAACACTTCCTCGAGTGCTACAAAACCTTGATCGGGAGCATTGGTCGCGCACCCGATAGAAAGATGATTTTGAGAAAGAATTCGATAAAAAGAGATGATGAAGAAGAAAATTCGAGCCTATGATCAGTGATAAACACCCAAACATAGCCGCGTCATTTTCTCCCATCTAGAGGGCGGATCACGCATCCGACAAAAATATCGACAGTGAAAGAACAAAGAACCTGACAATGTTTGCTATTGCATTGGCCAAACAAGGCATCCACTATGAACTAAAGATTCTCATACCATGTCCGCCACAATAACATGTCTGGATGCCGTGATTTTCAGCATGATGGTAATATCCCAGGATCAGTCCTGTGCGGCCTATTATCGCACAAGCTGCACTCTGCTAGAATATTATCCATATCGACGATATGATGAAAAATCCCGACAGATACATTGGGTACCCATAACATTCAGCTGGAATTTATGACTCGATAAGACCTCCACGACCCGATCTCAATTACGTCAGTAATCGGAATTCGAGTCTGGGGACTCGAGTTTGAAGTACATTCACGATGTTTTTGTGCAAGAGCAATTAACTAGTTTCTGATCCGTCGGATGCACCATACTCTTCATACCGATATGCCCATGATAAAAATATTGATCAAAGATAGTAAAATGCTTACTCGAATACAAATTCGAGTCCATGTTATAAAGATGAAGGAGTAAAGATTTAGAAACTCAACCCGAGTCTGTGACTCGAGTAAAGTCTCGGGGGCTACTATCATGGGTATACCCTATCGGGTACGCATTATTACTGGTCAATCGGAGGCCCATGAAGCCTATGGTGCAACAAGCAGTCAAAGCCCAAGATTCCAGGCGTATCGACTAATGGGTCCAACAAAAAGTACAATGATAGGCCTTTCATGGCGGCCTGTATATGGATCAATGATAACCGAACAATATTTGCAACACCATGGGCCGCCCATTATGGGCTGGCTTAACCTATGGCAATTAATGTCGTAACATGGGCATCACAGATCAGCGCCAAATTGGACCTATGAGCTATAAATGACCCTTTTGAGGTGTGCCACGTGCCTACTACCCTATGCGCCACGTGCCACGTTGCGGAACGTCCACGATGGTACACGTGTCAAAAGCTGGATGGACAACACGTACGGTGCAAGGTTGCAGCTTTTCAAATCTTTATTGGTCCACGTGGCAACTCTGAGAAATTACATGTTATTCTCTTTCATTGGACCACGTGTCTGCAGTTTACTAGTCCAAGCTTGGCAATGAGCTTCTCGCAAGACGACAAAAATGACAGTCACCCGACCGGACTGATATGTTAATCATTGGCCTAATAGCTTGACACAAACGGTCACTGTCAGAGGGGACAGGTGACAAGGTATCGACTTGTCAATGCCTACAAGTTGTAGACTAGGGTTTCGTGGAAAGCAGAGGGCAAGTAGATCTCGAGGGTTTCAGCCGGAAAAGTACTCGACTGCTAGAAAACTAGGGTTATGTTGACAATGAATCGATCCTCTCTTTCTCCCTCGACTCCCCATTTTATCGGAGGCGGAGCCGAGGGTTTCGTGATGTACAAGTTACAAACATCGGGAGACTCTTTGAGTTCGTCCCGTAATAGTTACAAATCCTTATTCGTAATACAATTCTATCTTTCCAAACCGATACTTAATTGGGCTTCCGGGCTTCATATTCTTCGAGTCATGGGCCCTCAGTAAACCCCGGGTACCTTCTTCGGCAGGCCCATTGGGGATGCCTATGTCAGTAGCCCCCGAGATTTTTCTTGAATCGGAGAATCAAGCAAAATCTCCATCATTACAATTAACACATGATTTCTTCAAGTCACTAAATAATTGTCATAAAATAATTATATGTTGTACAGGAATAATGGTAGATGGGGCTGGTTCATCTGACGGATCAGGTACCAGTTAACTGCTCTCATGGCAATTCCACAAAAACCTACTTCAAGATCAAGTCCTTAGACATGATCTCGGTATACTGACGTAATTCGACATGTGCCGCTTAAGGTCTTACCATATGCCGAACTCCAGTCATATTTTATCGGGTACCTAACGCGTCCGTTAAGATTTTTCTTTGCATCTGTTCATACGGAAAAAAGTAGCAGAGCGCATTCATATGCGATACCACGCCACGCAGGGCGGATCCCGGGGTATTACCTTCGTAAAGTATTACGGCATTCAGAGATTTAACCGCGACTGAAGCGCTCTGAGATTATATTGTCGAGTGTCTTTTTCGGCTGTTGGAATAGCACATTTATTCGAGTCATATGATGACTTTTTATCTTGACCTCCCGATGGGGGTATATGAAGAGTTATATCATAACTCGAAATATACTCACTTTGACTCCTTCAGTTTCATCGGGTATGCGACCAGCGTTCCCGATGGGAGTAGCCCCCGCGGCTACAGCCAAGTGATTGTACTTGGTTGTAGGCTCACCTTTTTATCATCTTGTCGCTATATTGTCAACTCTCCTACTTTTTCCATCTTTATCGGGTGCGCGACCAGCGCTCCCGATGGGAGTAGCCCCCGAGGCTACAGTCAAGTATTTTGTTCTTGGCTGTAGGCTCGACTTTTTAACTTCTCTGAACCACCAATTACTTTTTGTCCTTTATGCCATCCTCTTATCAGAAATAAAAACTTCAGGTAAGAGTAGCCCCTGAGCGTTTGAACAAATATAAGTATTTGGTCAAAGGCTCTCAAAGTTTCTCTCATTTGAATCCTCAACAGTTCTTCTGCCGCTATTTTAAAAATACTTATTTGAGATTTTCCAATGATTACGTCAATACTGACGACAGCCACGAACTCTGTATTGGGAAGGTGCGAGTCCTGTCACTTCACTGACATATGGGACCAAAACTCTGCGTCGTTGGACACGTTATGCAAGTGGGGGACACACGTCCTCCGCTTTTTTCGGCACGCGCGCTGCGGCGCCTATTGATGTCTACGCACGCTTCTATTCCTGTAGACAGTGTTGGGCCTCCAAGAGCAGAGGTTTGTAGAACAGCAGCAAGTTTCCCTTAAGTGAATCACCCAAGGTTTAACGAACTCAGGGAGGAAGAGGTCAAAGATATCCCTCTCAAGCAACCCTGCAATCACGATACAAGAAGTCTCTTGTGTCCCCAACACACCTAATACACTTGTCAGATGTATAGGTGCACTAGTTTGGCGAAGAGATAGTGAAATACAAGTAGTATGGATGTATATGAGTGGTAATAGCAATCTGAATAAAATATGTCAGCGAGTAAACATGCAACAGAACAGTAAATAAACGGAGATCCGATGTTTGGAAACAAGGCCTAGGGATCATACTTTCACCAGTGGACACTCTCAACATTGATCATATAATAAATAAATAACTTCTCCTCACTTGTGCTACATATACTCTTGTTTGATAACAAACACCATTCATAGTGTAGGGCTACAAGAGCTCCCTCAAGCCGGAGTTAACAAGCGCCACAACATTCGGTGTTCATATTTAAGTAAACTTTAGAGCATAATAGATCATTGCAATTTAGACCGAGTACTAACATAGCATACACACTGTCCACAATAGCTATGAAAGGGGGAATAGATCGCATAAATACTATCATAGTAATAGTTAACTTCATAATCTACAAGAGATTACAATCATAACCTACGCCAAGTACTACATGATGCACACACTGTCCACATTACATCATGAAGGAGGAATAGACTACTTTAATAACATCACTAGAGTAGCACATAGATTAATAGTGATACAAAGCTCATCATATGGATCTCAATTATGCAAGGCAATTCATGAGATCATTGTATTGGGGTACATGAGAGAGAGATTAACCACATAGCTACCGGTAGAGCCCTCAGCCTCGGGGGAGAAAAACTCCCTCCTCATCATGGAGACAGCGATGGCGGTGAAGATGGCGGTGGAGATGCCTTCCGGGGGCACTTCCCCGTCCCGGCAGGGTGCCGGAACAGAGACTTATGTCCCCCGAATTGGAGTTTCGCGATGGCGGCGGCTCTGGAAGGTTTTCTGGTGTTTCGTCAATCCGTGTCGAAGATTTAGGTCAGGACGGCTTGAATAGGCGAAGAGGCGGAGTCGGAGGGGATCTGGGGGACCCACACACCAGGGGGGTGCGCCCCCCCTGGGCTGCGCCGCCACCACGTGTGGGGCCCCCAGGGCTCCCCTCTAGTCCCTCTCTGGCTCTCTGGAAGCTTCCGGGGAAAATAAGGTTCTGGGCGTTGATTTCGTCCGATTCCGAGAATATTTCCTTTGTAGGATTTCTGAAACCAAAAACAGCAGAAAATAGCAACTGGCCCTTCGGCATCTCGTCAATAGGTTAGTTCCGGAAAACGCATCAAAACGATATAAAGTGTGAACAAAACATGTAGGTATTGTCATAAAACAAGCATGGAACATCAGAAATTATAGATACGTTGGAGACGTATCAGCATCCCCAAGCTTAGTTCCTACTCGTCCTCGAGTAGGTAAACGATAAAAAGAATAATTTCTGTAGTGACATGCTACTTACATAATCTTGATCATACTATTGTAAAGCATATGAGATGAATGAAGTGATTCAAAGCAATGGTAAAGACAATGACTAAACAACAGAATCATATAGCAAAGACTTTTCATGAATAGTACTTTCAAGACAAGCATCAATAAGTCTTGCATAAGAGTTAACTCATAAAGCAATAGATTCAAAGTAGAAGGCATTGAAGCAACACAAAGGATGATTAAGTTTCAGCAATTGCTTTCAACTCGTAACATGTATATCTCATGGATAGTTGTCAACATAAAGCAATATAACAAGTGCAAATAAGCAAGTATGTAAGAATCAATGCACAGTTGACACAAGTGTTTGCTTTTAAGATGGAAGGAAGTAGGTAAACTGACTCAAGATAAAGTAAAAGAAAGGCCCTTCGCAGAGGGAAGCATGGATTACTATTTTTGTGCTAGAGCTTTTATTTTGAAAATAGAGAAACAATTTTGTCAACGGTAGTAATAATTCATATGTGTTATGCATAATACATCTTATAAGTTGCAAGTCTCATGCATAGAATACCAATAGTGCCCGCACGTTGTCCTAATTAGCTTGGATTAACACGGATTATCATTGCATACATATGTTTCAACCAAGTGTCACAAAGGGGTACCTCTATGCCGCATGTACAGAGGTCTAAGGAGAAAGTTCGCATTGGATTTCTCGCTTTTGATTATTCTCAACTTAGACATCCATACCGGGACAACATAGACAACAGATAATGGACTCCTCTTTTAATGCTTAAGCATTCAACAACAGATAATATTCTCATAAGAGATTGAGGATTTGTGTCCAAACTGAAACTTCCACCATGATTCATGGCTTTAGTTAGCGGCACAATGTTCTTCTCTAACAATATGCATACTCAAACCATTTGATCATGAATATCGCCCTTACTTCAGACAAGACGAACATGCATAGTGATACGTCTCCAACGTATCTATAATTTCTTATGTTCCATGCTAGTTTTATGACAATACCTACATGTTTTGTTCACACTTTATATCGTTTTGATGCGTTTTTCGGAACTAACCTATTGACGAGATGCCGAAGTGCCAGTTCCTGTTTTCTGCTGTTTTTGGTTTCAGAAATCCTAGTAAGGAAATATTCTCGGAATTGGACGAAATCAACGCCCAGCATCTTAGAATTCCACGAAGCTTCCAGAACACCCGAGAGCCGCCAGAGGGGAGCCCTGGGGGGCCCACACGCCAGGCCGGCGCGGCCCAGGCCCTGGCCGCGCCGCCCTATTGTGTGGCTGCCTCGTCAGCCTTCCGACTCCGCCTCTTCGCCTATTTAAAGGTCCCTAACCTAAATCTTCGATACGGAAAAGCCACGGTACGAGAAACCTTCCAGAGCCGCCGCCATCGCGAAGCCAAGATCTGGGGGACAGGAGTCTCTGTTCCGGCACGCTGCCGGGACGGGGAAGTGCCCCCGGGAGGCTTCTCCATCAACACCACCGCCATCTTCATCAACGCTGCTGTCTCCCATGAGGAGGGAGTAGTTCTCCCTCGAGGCTAAGGGCTGTACCGGTTGCTATGTGGTTAATCTCTCTCCTATGTACTTCAATACAATGATCTCATGAGCTGCCTTACATGATTGAGATTCATATGAGCTTGTATCACTATTAGTCTATGTGCTACTCTTGTGATGTTATTAAAGTAGACTATTCCTCCTTCACGGTGTAATGGTGACAGTGTGTGCATCGTGTAGTACTTGGCGTAGGCTATGATCATAATCTCTTGTAGGTTATGGAGTTAATTATTACTATGATAGTATTGATGTGATTTATTCCCCCTTCATAGTGTAAAGGTGACAGTGTGTATGCTATGTTAGTACTCGGTTTAAATTGCAAATATCTATTATGCTCTAAGGTTACTTAAATATGAATGTCGAATGTTGTGGAGCTTGTTAACTCCGGCATTGAGGTGCTCTTGTAGCCCTACACAACGAATGGTGTTCATTATCAAACAAGAGTATATGTAGCACAAAGGAAGAGAACTTATTTATTTATGTGATCAATGTTGAGAGTGTCCACTAGTGAAAGTATGATCCCTAGGCCTTGTTTCCGTGCGTGATCCCTAGGCAGGGTTCTCTGTAGGTAACTCAGAAAAATCTGCCAGTTTACGTGCGTGATCCTCAGATATGTACGCAACTTTCATTCAATTTGAGCATTTTCATCTGAGCAAGTCCAGTGCCTCTAAAAAATTCGTCTTTACGGACTGTTCTGTTTTGACAGATTCTGCCTTTTATTTCGCATTGCCTCTTTTGCTATGTTGGATGGATTTCTTTGTTCCATTGACTTCCAGTAGCTTTGGGCAATGTCCAGAAGTGTTAAGAATGATTGTGTTACCTCTGAACATGTGAATTTTTGATTATGCACTAACCCTCTAATGAGTTTGTTTCGAGTTTGGTGTGGAGGAAGTTTTCAAGGGTCAAGAGAGGAGAATGATATACTATGATCAAGAAGAGTGAAAAGTCTAAGCTTGGGGATGCCCCCGTGGTTCATCCCTGCATATTTCAAGAAGACTCAAGCGTCTAAGCTTGGGGATGCCCAAGGCATCCCCTTCTTCATCGACAACTTATCAGGTCACCTCTAGTGAAACTATATTTTTATTCGGTCACATCATATGTTCTTTACTTGGAACGTCTGTTTGTTTTTGTTTTGTTTGAATAAATTCATGCTTGTGTGGGAGAGAGACATGCTCCGCTTTTTCATATGAACACTGGTGTTCTTAGTTCTATCTTTAATGTTCATGGCGGAGTTGAAAACCGCTTCGTTAATTGCTATTTGGTTGGAAACAGAAAATGCTTCATGTGGTAATTGGTATAATGTCTTGAATAATTTGATACTTGGCAATTGTTGTGCTCATATGGATCATGTTTAAGCTCTTGCATCATGTACTTTGTACCCATTAATGAAGAACTACATAGAGCTTGTTAAAATTTGGTTTGCATGATTGTTCTCTAGAGTCTAGATATTTTCTGGTTAAGGTGTTTGAACAACAAGGAGACGATGTAAAGTCTTATAATGCTTACAATATGTTCATATGTGAGTCTTGCTGCACCGTTTTATACTTGAGTTTGCTTCAAACAACCTTGCTAGCCTAGCCTTGTATTGAGAGGAATTCTTCTCGTGCATCCAAATCCTTGAGCCAAAAACTATGCCATTTGTGTCCACCATACCTACCTACTACATGGTATTTCTCTGCCATTCCAAGCAAATACTTCATGTGCTACCTTTAAACAATTCAAAAGCTATTATCTCTTATTTGTGTCAATGTTTTATAGCTCATGAGGAAGTATGTGGTGTTTATCTTTCGATCTTGTCATTTACTTCGGACAGACTTTCACCAATGGACTAGTGGCATATCCGCTTATCCAATAATTTTGCAAAAAGAGCTGGCGCGGGGTTCCCAGCCCCCAATTAATCAACCTTCATTAATAATTCTCTTCACATGTTTTGCTCTGATTCATCAGTAATCAACTTAATTTTGCAAATAGACACTCCTTCATGGTATGTGAATGTTGGAAGGCACCCGAGGATTCGGTTAGCCATGGCTTGTGTAAGCAAAAGGTTGGGAGGAGTGTCATCCATAAATAATGAAACTAAAATACATGTGTAAACAAAAGAGAAGAGGGATGATCTACCTTGCTGGTAGAGATAACGTCCTTCATGGGAGCCGCTCTTGAAAGTCTGGTTGATAAGGTAGTTAGAGTACCCACTACCATTTGTTGACAACAACAAACACCTCTCAAAACTTTACTTTTATGCTCTCTATATGATTTCAAAACTTAAAAAGCTCTAGCACATGATTTAATCCCTGCTTCCCTCTGCGAAGGGCCTATCTTCTACTTTATTGTTGAGTCAGTTTACCCACTTCTTTCTATCTTGGAAGCAAACACTTGTGTCAACTGTGTGCATTGATTCTTACATGTTTACTTACTGCACTTGTTATATTACTTTGTGCCGACAATTATCCATGAGATATATATGTTGAAGTTGAAAGCAACCGCTGAAACTTATATCTTCCTTTGTGTTGCTTCAATGCCTTTACTTTGAATTTATGGCTTTATGAGTTAACTCTTATGCAAGACTTATTGATGCTTGTCTTGAAAGTACTATTCATGAAAAGTCTTTGCTACATGATTCAGTTGTTTAGTCATTATCTTTACTATCACTTCATTCACTTCATATGCTTTACAATAGTATTGATCAAGATTATGTTGGTAGCATGTCACTTAAGAAATTATCTTTGTTATCATTTACCTACTCGAGGGCGAGTAGGAACTAAGCTTGGGGATGCTTGATACGTCTCCAACGTATATATAATTTCTTATGTTCCATGCTAGTTTTATGACAATACCTACATGTTTTGTTCACACTTTATATCGTTTTGATGCGTTTTTCAGAACTAACCTATTGACGAGATGCCGAAGTGCCAGTTCCTGTTTTCTGCTGTTTTTGATTTCAGAAATCCTAGTAAGGAAATATTCTCGGAATTGGACGAAAT